>NC_135372.1:11544972-11709972 GCF_049243985.1 Paroedura picta | reverse complement strand
GTGCAAAGCAGCAGTTCTCCTCAGGGGAAATGCTCTGTGTGACTCAGAGATCACCTGTAACTTTGGGAGATCTCCAGGTACCACCAGGAGGTTGGCAGTCCTAGCAAGCCCTGAGAATCTATTTTCCCAGGGTTGGAAATGGTTGCTAGGGCAAGAGAAACCTGGGAAGACAGGAATCCTTGTGCAGGCTGTCCTTGCACTGGATCTGGGTGAAGCAGCCCTCATCTGGCTCTTGATTCTGTGGAGATAGCAGGCAGATCACTGTGGGAACCAGGAAGCAGGGCTTGTTTTATTGTCTTATATTTACCTGCATATATGCATGCGCATGTGTGTTTGAATGCTAAACAATAATTTGTGAAAGTGGCACTCATAGTTTGGAACTGGGATCTGGGACGCCCAAATTTGAGAACACGAAACCTTATACCCAGAATTAAACATTGCAGGTCTTAAACGTGGCAACCCACCTGACTATCATTCATATGTGCTTCTCCAATCTGTGGGTTCAGTTTGTGTCTGCACCCACTCCCACACTGCTAACATGATCTGTCTTTCCTGGCACCTAACAGTTTTCCATTTTTTAGATCTCCAGCGCCAAAACGACAGGGAGGAGAGAAAAGTGAAGAAATCCCGAAAGGATCTACAGCTGTACGACACCCCCTATGAGGAGAAGGAACCAGAGGCCAACCTGGAGGGCTCCTCTGCCGATAAACCCCGCGAGAGCCGTCTGCCCCAGGATGATGAGAGGCCAGCGGATGAGTACGACCAGCCGTGGGAGTGGAAGAAGAACCACATTTCTCGAGCTTTTGCAGGTGAGGGTCTAGCGTGCCTGTTCACTGAGGGTCCTAGGGTGGTAGTGGTGGGGGGTGTATATTGTGATACTCTAGAATAGCGGTCCCCAACCTTCTTGTAGTCGGGGACCGCCTCTGAGGGTGGGAGAGAGCCAGCGGCCCGGCCACAGCAGCTGCACGTAAACGCGCACACGCAGTTGCCGCACATGCGTGTTTTTGCCCCTAGGTGGCGCTAACGTGCATGCGCAGAACAGCCACACGTGCGCATTTTTGCCAGCAGGGGGCGCAAACGCGCATGCTCGGTGGCTCCGCACGTGCACGTATGCGTTGCTGGCGTGCCAGCGGCCGCGCCTGCCTCTTCCACCCTCTCGCTGCAGGGGGGGAAGGCAGGTGTGGCCGCTGGCGGCCCGATACCATGGCCTTAGCGGCCCGGTACCGGGCCGCGGACCGGGGGTTGACGACCCATGCTCTAGAAAGCAACAGCACAGAACTAAGTATACCATTCTGGTGCAGCTAGATCAAGATGGGCAGCTGTGTTAGTCTGTTTGTAGCAGGAGAAAAGAGCCAGAGTCCAGCAGCCCCTTCAGGACTGACAAGGGCAAGGGATGAGTCACTGCTTACTACTTCTTTGGGAGCAAATTTCTGCTTTTTGAGAACCTTAATGTCCTTTGTCATAAAAAGTGCACATGTGTCTAGTCCTCATGGGTGCAAAGATATGCTCAAAGGGGTGTTGAGAGCTGATTGCTTGGTGGTGGAGTGTTTACTCCCATAGGTGTGCAGGATGCAGTATCTAGACATAACATTCAGGATCCTGAGCATCCCACATTTAAAAACAATGTAAGGTTCTAGCCCTCGTGACCACAAAGGAATGTCTGAAAGAACGGGGGCCAAAATTTCAGAAAGGAGTTGGGCAAATTTTTCAAACACTTCACTTATTTGCCACAGCATTTTTATCCCGCTTTCTATGCCATAAATGGTGACTCACGTTTTTTTCTGCACATAGTTGAATTCAGCATAGAACATTAAATGCTCCACAGCACAGATTAGGCAGAACTCTGTTCTCAGGGTCAGAGATGGAGAAGGGAGAAATCAAACAGAAACTGAAAGACAAGCAGGTTTTGAAATGCGTGTTGAAAACCTGAGCCAAACAATCTTAGACCTGAACTCGGAATAATTGGGAGAGGGGAGCTGGGTCTGGTTAAAATAGTACCTGTTGCGCTCCAGTCCATGAGCAAATTAACACAAGAGTCTCACTATCACAAGCCAGTGGCTATATCTGAATCCTGTTCAGCTCTTCCTACTCGATTTCAGCCTCCTCCCCAAAGTTCCCCTATGACCGCTTTGCCTCTGTTATTGGCCAGCCAGCGTTTCTCAGTCCAATGAACCCCTCTGCTTGGTGTAGCGGCTAAGAGTGGCGGCCTCCAATCTGGAGAACTGGGTTTGATTCGCTGCCCTCCACGTGTAGCCCGCTGGGTAACCTTGGGCCCGTCACAGCTCTCCAAGAGCTCTCTTCGCCTCATCTACTTCACAGGATATTGCTGTGGGGCAAGGAAGGGAAAGGTGTTTGGAAACCACTTTGAGACTCCTTCGGGTAGTAAAAAGTGGGGTGCAAAAAAATCTCTTCTTCTGATTTCTCTTTCGCGTCTCTGTGACACAAACCAATGCTTCCCATTGTTTGTGCTGCTGAACAATGCTCCCCATTGTTTGTGCTGCTGAACATTGTTTGTGCTGCTGAACAATGCTCCCCATTGTTTGTGCCCCTTCTCATGTGACTTGTGACCCCGAAGGATCAGCACCTTGCATAGCGTTGCATCTGGTCAGCAGGGCTCTTTTGCAGGGGGGCTGGCTGTTGACGTGTGCTTGCACCACCGGTTCCCTCCCTTGGGCAATGTATGCACCAGGGCCAATGTCGCAGGGCCCATGGAAAATCTGGCACCGTAGGATGTGTGCTCTGGCTTGGCACCTTCGCATCCAGAGTTTCAGACAGGAGCAATGTTGTTCTGCAGAAGAGCTGCTAAACTCACGTTGAGGAGCACCAGAGAGACCAACAAGAGTTTCAGGGGATACCTGAAGACCCTGTTGGCCTCCAAAGGTGCTTCTGGTCTTGAATCTAGGTGCTCACATTACATGGCGATCATGGCACCAGAAGATGCTCAGAAGTGCTTGGATCTCATTCCCAGTCTGTGGGGTGGGAGCTGGGTACTTAAGTGTTCAGTTTGGCTATCTATAGTCTGCCTGTCTTGCTGAGATGCCAGGGGTATTACACAGAGGGCGGGTCAAGTCATGAACAGAACAAGAGGGCTCACTTCGGCTGCAGAAACTGGAGTCATCTCAAGACAGAAGATGTTTTTTTTGTCCCCTGCTTTTCACTACCCGAAGGAGTCTCAAAGCGGCTTCCGGTTGTCTTCCTTCCCCTCCCTACAACAGACAACTTGTGAGGTAGGTGGGACTGAGAGAGCTCTGACAGCGCTGAGTCTGGCCCGAGGCCACCCATTTGGCTGCATGTGGAGGAGGAGTGGGGAATCAAACTGGTTCTGCAGATTAGAGGCAGCCTCTCTTAGCCACAGCCCCATGCTGGCTCTCAGAGCGAAAAGAAATCATGAGCTAGTGAGCATAACCCAATGAGTGCAGTAGAAGCGACCTGGTCTGGAGCAGACCCCCATGGCCTGGCAGCAACACAAGCCCCTGAGGCCACTGTCCCTGTCCCTTGGCCAAGGCAGCTTTCTGAGCAGATTGCTCCTATGCCGTCCTGTTGATCTGTGCCAAAAGCCCTCCTGAGCAGGTCTGCTTTGCACAGTTTGCAGAAAGCCCGGCAAGTGGGAGAGCTCCTCTGGGAGGCCAGTTCCTCAGGTGGGGGCCGTAAGACGTCCGAAGAGGGGCAGGTGTCAGTTTTGCCTGTCTGCAGGACGGTACCCGCAGAAGGGTAAATGCAACAAAAGACAGACATGGTTGGCTTTGGGAGTCCTGAAGGGAGGCCATGCTTTTTCTCTGGGGATGCCAACTTCCAGGGGGGACCTGGGGATCCCTCAGAATTACAGCTCATCTTCAAGCAACAGAGATCACTGTCCCCAGAAAGAATGGCTGCACAGAAGGAAGACACTATGGCCTCATTCCCTGCTGAAGTCTCTTCCCTCCCCTGACTCCGCCTTCTGCAGGTTCCACCTCCAGGGTCTCCAGGTTTTTCCCAACCTGGAGCTGGCAACCCTGTTTATCTCACCCTGATGCACAGGGGAGGTCTGAAGAAGGGAGACAACTGGGACTTGGCAGTCCAGACTCAACAAGCATTAAGTCACCCTGACAAACTAGGTGAGGCTCCACGCAGCCCCCCTGGTCCCACTGAATAAAAACCCCTATTTTCAAGTTTTGTTTCCTGTACTGATTTCTTCTCTGTGCAAACATGGTGCCTGAGAGCTATGCAGGAAGGTGCATACGTAGAGCAATAACAATCCGTTTTTCAAATGTTTGAGGGTAGAAAAAAGTGAATGCTCTTTTGAACATGTGCCACCAATTTGAGTGGAGGGGCCTCCAACCATCCCTCCCTCTTTTTCAGCCTGCTGTAGACAGTCTGTTGGCATACTGGGTGTATGTCATACCTGATCCTTCTACTCCAAAATTACAGTTTAAAAAACTAAGTATATAATACAAACAGGAGAAAACCTGTGAATAAGGTTTAAAAAGTTGGGAGGGGGGAACAGATCAACATCACCATATATGCTCATAAAGGTAAAGGTAAAGGTAAAGGTATCCCCTGCGCAAGCACCGAATCATGTCTGACCCTTGGGGTGACGCCCTCCAGCGTTTTCATGGCAGACTCAATACGGGGTGGTTTGCCAGTGCCTTCCCCAGTCATTACTGTTTTACCCCCCAGCGAGCTAAGTACTCATTTTACCAACCTCGGAAGGATGGAAGGCTGAATCAACCTTGAGCTGGCTGCTGGGATTGAACTCCCAGCCTCATGGGCAGAGCTTTCAGCTAGCATTTCTGCTGCCTTACCACTCTGTGCCACAAGAGGCTCATATATGCTCATATCACCTGATAAATGTTTAACAAATTTAAAACATATATGAACAATTCATTAACTTCCACCTTTTTGGGAAACCCTTTCAGGACCATCACGAAACCCCAGGGGTTCCCAAAACCCTGGTTGCGCAAACCTGGGCTACGGAGGGTGCACCTTTTCACAAAGACATGTTATTTTGTGACGTTTGTTAGCCAGCAGGTATTGCTCTACCTTTAGACACAAGAGGATCTAGTAAAGCCTTGCATCGAAAGAAAGGGGGCTAGGAATAAGGGCCCCGGGCCTGGGGTTACTAGTGTGGCCCACTGTGGCTGATGTCCCCCGCACCATCACTTATTGGCTCTCCACCAGCTGTGCTCCGTTCTGCCTGCGTCACCTCAGTTTGTGGGTTCTGTGGGTCAGAACTTGGAAGGAATCCTGCAAGAATTCGAAGAGAATAGAACATTTTAACATTTCCCCCTTAATATCATTTCAGGTAACAAAAACACAGAACTTAGTGACTCAATGGAAGGGTGATCTTTTAAAGTACAAATAATTTATGCCTCCCTCCACACACACACACACACACACACACACACACACACACACACACACACACAGCCTGCCGCCTGCAAATTCCACCTTTCCCCCTCTTGCTGGGGGACCAAGACATCTCCTGAGGAGTCCTCTGGGTGCCAGCTTGCCAGATAAGGGTCCCAAATGAGCTCCCCAAGGTTTTAAGAGCCCCTGAGGATGGTGCCAGCTCCTCCACAGGGCCGTCTGGCTTCCCTCTTGTGCTCTTCACGCATTCTCCCACCCTTCGGCATCTATAGCAGCCTTTGTCAACCTTTTCACTGTGGAGGAGCCCTTGAAATAATAACTGGTAAGTGGCAGAAATGCTCTCTGAAGCTGTCTGCCCATGAGGCTGGGGGTTCGATCCCAGCAGCCGGCTCAAGGTTGACTCAGCCTTCCATCCTTCCGAGGTGGGTAAAATGAGTACCCAGCTTGCTTGCTGGGGGGTAAACGGTAATGACTGGGGAAGGCACTGGCAAACCACCCCGCACTGAGTCTGCTAGAGGGCGTCACCCCAAGGGTCAGACATGACCCGGTGCTTGCACAGGGGGTACCTTTACCTTTTACAATGAAGGCCTTACTGCCAGTTTGTTCGCTTTTTGGCTGCACGCTCAACTGACAGGGCATTCCTGTTCTGCCTCCTGGAGGTGGGCAGCCCCTGGGAAGGGCCACTGCTACAGACCAGTGTTTGAAAAAGAGACTAGAGGACTTTTAGGGAGGGCGTACCCTGAGTGCTGAGTGATGCCCCTCAGCCGAATATGTGGAGGACTGCAGTTTTGCCGAGTTCTTTCTGAGGTTTCTGTGCAAAGCCAGCATGGGGTCATGGTTAAGAGCAGCAGACAGACTTTGCTCTGGAGGGCTGGGTTTGATTCCTCCACTTCTCCCCAGCTTGGGCCAGGCACCGTTCTCTCAGAGCTGTTTTGCCCAGCATTTCTCTCAGGGCTCTCTCAGCTCCACCTCCCTCACAGGGAGCCTGTTGTGGGGAGAGGAAGGGAAAGGTGTTTGTAAGCTGCTTTGAGGCTCCTTCGGGTAGTGAAAAGCAGGGCATGGAAAAACTAGCTCCTCCTTCCCGTAGCCAGCTCTGAATTGAGTGAGAGAAAGCTTTTAAAAATGTTTCAGATCCATTTCCGAATGGCTTCTGGAGTTGCCTCTCCTCCCCACAGACCGCCCAGCTTGACTTTATTCAGGGCCACTGAAGATGGATGTGGGCTCCTGCTGGTGATCAGAGAAGCATAAACTGTTCTTAATAAAGCCGGAGGCGTGGGGGGGGGGGAGGGCCCGCTGGTCTTCCTTGGGGGGGGGCGGGGGAGGCGCTTGGAAAGGATCCCTTCTCTGTCCTCCTCGCATCTCATCATGCCGAATGGCTGGAAATTTTTTTGTCAGGCTGGCTGGGTGGCTCTCTTTGCGCTTCACGTCACGGTGGAATGAGCTGGAGAGCAGCGTGAAACCTCTGCGCAGGTGCCTTTTTGCTTCCTAATGTGCCAGGTAGAACCACGCTCTTCCCCGCTCTCTATGGAGCCGCATTATAAATCTCTCCTCCCTGGCCCACCCCCCCACCCCCCTGCTGTGATTTGGCAAAGGATGCTGTTTCCAATCTGAAGGTCAGATGGACCTACTGGATGGGGGGTACGCTTCTAGGTAACACTGTGTGTGAACGAGACCTTGGGGTACTTGTGGATTGTAAACTAAACATGAGCAGGCAGTGTGATGCAGCGGTAAAAAAGGTGAATGCCATTTTGGGCTGTATCAACATCAAAATCACAAGATGTCATTGTATACGGCACTGGTCAGACCACACCTGGAGTACTGTGTGTAGTTCTGGAGGCCTCACTTCAAGAAGGACGAAGATAAAATTGAAAGGGTACAGAGGAGAGCGACGAAGATGATCTGGGGCCAAGGGACCAAACCCTATGAAGATAGGTTGAGGGACTTGGGAATGTTCAGCCTGGAGAAAAGGAGGTTGAGAGGAGACATGATAGCCCTCTTTAAGTATTTGAAAGGTTGTCACTTGGAGGAGGGCAGGATGCTGTTTCTGTTAGCTGCATAGGAAAGGACACGCAGTAATGGGTTTAAACTACAAGTACAACGATATAGGCTAGATATCAGGAAAAAAAATTTCACAGTCAGAGTAGTTCAGCAGTGGAATAGGCTGCCTAAGGAGGTGGTGAGCTCCCCCTCACTGGCAGTTTTCAAGCAAAGGTTGGATACACACTTTTCTTGGATGCTTTAGGATGCTTAGGGCTGATCCTGCGTTGAGCAGGGGGTTGGACTAGATGGCCTGTATGGCCCCTTCCAACTCTATGATTCTATGTGTAAGTACCCTGTCTCTGCCTGAGTCTCTGATCTGGGTGGGTCTTCCCTTGACCCCTCTCTTTGTCGGTGTGGCCCCTGGGGTGTTCAGTTTCTCCTGAGGCCAAACTGCAGCACAATGGCCTGCCCTCAGAAGAGGCTGCCCGTTGTGCCTCAGCAGAAGTCAGTGTTCTGGCTTGACTAGCCTCAGCTCTGTGGGTGTGGCTAGACCTGTTGGGTCTTTGTATCAGGTGGGCTATATACAGATAATGGAATTGTCCTGCTTCGGAAGAGGCTGCTTGATGAAACCCTTCCAGAGTCACTGCCTCCTTCCAAACATGCAAGAAAGATGTTCTCATGCATTTCTACAGTTAACTGTGAGTGTGGTAAAGGTAAAGGTACCCCCTGTGCAAGCACCAAGTCATGTCTGACCCTTGGGGTGACGCCCTCTAGCGTTTTCATGGCAGACTCAATACGGGGTGGTTTGCCAGTGCCTTCCCCAGTCATTACCGTTTACCCCCCAGCAAGCTGGGTACTCATTTTAGCGACCTCGGAAGGATGGAAGGCTGAGTCAGCCTTGAGCCGGCTGCTGGGATTGAACTCCCAGCCTCATGGGCAGACAGCTTCAGACAGCATTTCTGGTGCCTTACCACTCTGCGCCACAAGAGGCTCGTTAGTGTGGTAGATGTCTCTAATTGGGAGGGGGGAACAGGGAGAGGAACCTACATCTAATATGAAGAAAGCCTCTTTGTCCAGGGTCCCCGTGGCTGGGACTCGAGCCACGCAGCTGAGGGGCATGACGCCATTGGCAACCTGGTTTAGCCAGTGAGAGCGTCTCCCAGCAGAAGCTGCCGTCACTGCAGATAGCTTTTCGGAAACTGCGTGGGTTTCCGAATTTGGTCCAGTGACCAGACATGATAGGATCATTCAAAAAAATTATGGGGGGGAATGCAGTAGGAATCATCTGTTCTTGGGGAGGGCTCCCTGTCGCATCTTTGCCTGAGTCTGGTTTGCTTGCTGTGAGCCGTCTGGGTAACTTTGGAAGAGGCTGCCTGATGTATCTCTGCATGAGTCCTTCCAGTATGCTTGTCTGTTTCCCATGGGGAAAAGAAATGCAGGCAAGGGAGATTCTTCTCTTACTCCTTTCACAAACTATGAAGGAAATTTGGTACAAAGAGGGACTTATTAACCCACCCTGCGCTCCCCCCCCCCAATTGTACAAGGCGGGAGGGAGAAAGAGACCCTTTAGGGAGGGGGAACTCAGTTAGCCCCTGAGCATTTGAGGGGAACCTTTAGGGATGACTGAAGGGGAAGAGGCGGGAGAGGGAAGGACAGCTGCCGTTCTTCCCTTGTCTGTCTGTCATTCGATCTTTTCTTTTTATCATGTCTGTTTTGTCTCCCCTGCTCCCCCCCTCGTCCCTTTTCTGCTTCTCTTCCCCTTTCACCTGCCTTCTTTCCTTTTCCCACCATCTTCCATCTCTCCTCTCCTCTTACCTGCATCCTTCTCTCCCTTCCCCTCCTCTCCTGGGGTCCTCCCCCCCTTCTCACCTCTCCCTTCCTGTAAACACCTGGCCCTCACCCCCCTCCCCATTTGCCCATGATCTCCTTTTCTCTCCCCTCCCCTGCTTTCTCCCCACTCCTCCTCCCATCTGGTTCTCCTCCTCTCCCCTGCAGTAGACATTAAGGAGGCTAAAGTTCTGCCCTGGCCACCACCGGTGGGACAGCTCATGGGGACAGAGGAACCCCTAGATCCAGAAGGTGATGTCTTGTTTTAACCCCTCCCCCCCACATCCCCCTCCCATTTGCTGTTTTTCCTGCCACTGAGAATTCTGTTCTCCCCTTCTTCCTCCTCAGTGCATGGGGGACACAAGGACATTGTGTGTGTGTGTGTGTGCAGGCGAGGGTGGTGGTGGTGGGGAGATAGCTATTGCTGGAGCAGCAGTCACTTGACTCCAGGTTCAGGGGGTGGTCCCAGGTTTCCTAGTTTAGGGTCAAAAGGTTTATGCAAGCAGGCAGACATCCAATGGATATAGCTTCCCAATAGTATATCTCTGGACTGGGGAGGGAGCATCGGGCTCTTTTGGGCTTTGTTTTAAAGTCCTTGATGGCGGGGCAGGACACCAGTGAGGAATGGCAAGGGGGTTCCTCTGATAAAATCAAAGTCTACATGGAAAGATAATCTAGTTTCACACCTGAATGGGGCTAGTCCTCAGGGATCCAGAGACAAGAATGGCAGGGAGTGCACATTCATATTTTGGCCTGCCAGTTGAAGGAGTACAGCCAGAGAAACCCTTATAATTCTTATATATGGTGGCTGGATGGGGTCGGCAAGAGGTATTCCCAGTATTGAAGAGAAAATGTAGGGGGAAGAGCTGTTTTAAGATGAGACTGGGGGCTGGCTAGGAATAATAGAATCCTAGAGTGGGAAGGGGCCACACAGGCCCTCTAGTCCCACCCCCTGCTCAATGCAGGGTCAGCCTCAAGCATCCAGGATAAGCATCTGTCTAACTGCTGCTTGAAGACCACCAGTGAGGGGGAACTCCCCACCTCCTTAGGCAGGCCAACCCACTGCTAAACTATACTCATAGAATCCTAGAGTGGGAAGGGGCCATACAGGCCATCTAGTCCAACCCCCTGCTCAATGCAGGGTCAGCCTCAAGCATCCAGGAGAAGGATCTGTCCAACTACTGGCAGTCCAACAAGACTACCCGTGAGGGGGAGCTCCCTACCTCCTTCGGCAGCTGACTCTGACTGTGAAATTTCCCCCCCTGATACCTAGGTGATACCATTGTACACAACAGGCTTGATATGGGTGTTCTATAAATAGGTAAGTAAACAAACAACACAAGTAATGTAGTTTAAACCCATTGAGGGTCCTGTCCTCTGCTGCCAACAGGAATGTTTCCCTGCCCTCCTCCAAGTGACAATTTTTCAAATACTTCAAGACAGCAATCCTATCCCCTTTCAACCCCCTCTTCTGCAGGCTGAACATGCCCAGGTCGCTCAGCCTTTCCTCCTAGGGCTTGGTCCCCAGGCCCCAGATCACCCAGATCCAGCCTTGGTTGTCATTTTGGAGTGCATCAGGATGCAGGAGAAATCACCCACTTCCAGAACTTCAGACCCATGGATCTGCTGGCAAGGAATGGGTTTTTCAGCTCGGAGCTTTATTTTCCTTGAACACCAATAAAAAAACAGGTTGCTGGATTGAGAGCATTTTCCGTAAATGTGCTTGGCTGGTTTAGGGGTGAAGGACCAGCTGCTCAGGGGCAGGAGGGATTTGGAAAGACTTCTCTCTCCGAGGTACCTTGTTCCCCCTAGCACGTCTCTGTGCCTTGGGGTTGTTCCCCCCCCTCCCCGTCCTCCTCCTTCCTCTTTTCTCTTCTCTTCTTTTTCATTTCTCCAACTTGCCAGTCACGCATGTCTCATGCCAGCTTGCATGTCGATAATTTTCTGAGTGTGTTCTGTGGCCTGTGGGTATCGCCCACCAATTTGCACTGCTCTTTGCCTCTCTCTGGAACCCGATTTTGCATTGTTTAGATACTCGGAAGAGCCTCTTGTGGTGCAGAGGGGTAAGAGGCAGAAATGCTGTCTGAAGCTGTCTGCCCATGAGGTTGGGAGTTCGATCCCAGCAGCTGGCTCAAGGTTGACTCAGCCTTCCACCCTTCCGAGGTCGGTAAAATTAGTACCCAGCTTGCTGGGGGGTAAACGGTAATGACTGGGGAAGGCACTGGCAAACCACCCCGTGTTGAGTCTGCCATGAAAACGCTGGAGGGCGTCACCCCACATGACCCGGTGCTTGCACTGGGGATACCTTTACCTTTAACTTAGATACTCCACCCTGCCAACCTATTTTGGGGGAGGGGGAGCAATGTCTTGTCTAATGGTAAATATTGAGGATGATACTGCGATTTTGATTTCTATCAGTATCTGAATTGTAAAAACAGGACAAAATCTTTATGAAAGTTGGTGAACTTGCACTAACTCCCAGATAGAAATGAGGGAAATTGTATAATAAAACTGCCAGGGGACAACAGCTCTTTCTTGTCGATTATCTTTTGATCTGAAAGATAAACTATATAATCTTCTGTAGTAAGAATAAATACATAGTAAGAGCCTCTTGTGGCGCAGAATGGTAAAGCAGCAGAGATGCAGTCTGAAAGCTCTGCCCATGAGGCCGGGAGTTCAATCCCAGCAGCTGGCTCAAGGTTGACTCAGCCTTCCATCCTTCCGAGGTTGGTAAAATGAGGACCCAGCTTGCTGGAGGGTAAACGGTAATGACTGGGGAAGGCACTGGCAAACCACCCCGTATTGAGTCTGCCAAGAAAACGCTGGAGGGCGTCACCCCAAGGGTCAGACATGACTCGGTGCTTGCACAGGGGATACCTTTACCTTTACCTTAAAATGTTCAAACATAAAGCTTCAGCAGTAACTATTTTCTGAGGTAAAACTAGTTTCAGAGAAACTTTACTTTTCTGTTTACATCAAGTTTCAATTTGGTTCTGTTATACTGTTACTTTTCTGACATTCTCAATATCGAAGCAAAGGTTATTTTATTTTTTTCTGACTGACATAAACATGACCAGAGACGCTCTAACTCTCTACAAAGCAGTCACTAACCATGAAAGCTAACAGGAACAGAATCCTTCCATCATGCATCACTTCTGTATTATACAGAAGTGTATAAGCAGAGAAGGTGCATGCAAGAACAAGAATTCCAGCACCATGAACAAACCTGAAGCAGACTCCCAGCAGCTATTCTCCAGGAGCTATTCTCTCTTATTTATTTATTTATTTAGATTTTTATACTGCCCTTCCATATGGCTCTGGGTGGTTTACATAAAACTTCATAGGGTAATTACATAGAACATCATAACAAATATAACGATCATAACATATCAACTAGAACAATATTTCAACAGGAATGGTAACTTTGACAGAACCCTTAGGTAGGTTCAGTCATATTCAGTCATGGAAGGGGTGTTGGGGGGAGGATGACCAGCGGATGTTGTTTCTTGGTTGGCCTCGAGCAAATGCCTGGTGGAGGAGCTCCCTTTTGCAAGCTCTGCAAAATTGTGGGAGTTTGGACAGGGCCCTGATCTCTTCAGGGAGTTAATTCCACCTGATGAGGGCCAGGACAGAAAAAGCTCTGGCCCTTGTTGAGGTCCAACGTGCTTCCTTGGGGCCAGGGATCACCAGCCAGAGGTGGTGGAGCATAGAGCTCTTTTGGGAGTATAAGCAGATAGAGGGTATCCCTGGTACACTGGGCCCAGACCACGTATGGCCTTGAAGGTAAGAACCAAAACCTTAAGCCTAATCCAGAATTCAATTGGGAGCCAGCTGAGTTGTTGGAGTACAGGCTGGATGTGGGATCTCCATGGTGTATTGTTGAGAATCCTGGCCACAGTGTTCTGCACCAGTTGTAGTTTCTGGATCAAGAATGAGGGTAGGCCTGCGTAGAGCGAGTTGCAGAAGTCCAGTTGCATGGATCGTTGCATGGATCATTGTGGGTAGGTGTTCTGGGGCCAAGTAGGGCGCTAGTAGCTTGGCTTGGCAGATGTGGTAAAATGCCTTTGTGACCTGGGCTTCCATTGTAAGGGAAGCATCCAGGACCATGCCCAGGTTCCTGGTGGAGTGAGTCACTAAGAGCTACACAGTGTCCAGGGTGAGCAGATGCACTTCTTCACATGGTCCCTTCCTACCAAGCCACAGGATCTCCATCTTTGAAGGGTTGAGCCAATGAAGCATTTTCTCACTGCTTCCAGGCAGCTGGCTAATGCTTCTGGGGGAGAGTCAAGGTGTTCATCCATCAGGAGGAAGAGCTGGGTGTCATCTGCATATTGATGGCAGCGCAGCCCAAACCTCTGCACCAGCTGAGCAAGAGATCACATGAACATATTAAATAGGATAAGAGAGAGGGCTGCTCCTTGTGGGACTCCTCATGTGAGCTGGTGACGATTAGACACTCTCCTATTGCTGCCCTCTGTCCACAACCCTGAAGATCAGCCATTTAAGGGCTGTCCCCCGTATCCTGGTGTTGGTGAGGCGATGAGCTAAGCGCTCATGATCGACTGTGTCCAATGCTGCTGACAGATCTAATAGTACCAGCTGACCCACCTCAATCCAGCTGGTGGTGGAGGTCGTCCGTCAGAGCAGCTAGTGCTATCTACCCCATGGCCAGGCCGGAAACCCGACTGAAATTGGTCAAGGGCTGAAGTTCCTCCAACAATGCTGATATTTGGTCCACAGCGGCCCTTTCAACCAACTTCCCCAGAACCGCTAAATGCGAGACAGGGCAGTAGTTGTTAGGATCCCATGAATCCAAGGATGGTTTTTTGAGCAACGGGTATACCACATCCCTTTTTAGTCCTTCTGGGAATTCTCCTGTTGAGAGGGAGAGATTGAGGGCCATTCCGCACCTGGTAAATATAGTGTAATGCTTACCTTCTGCAGACGCCATATTTTTGGCATTTTGCATGACGTCGCCAACATCCAGTGTCCAACCAGCAAACCGGTAGCTACATCCTCCACTTTCAAGTACTATGTAGCGCAAGTTAAAGGAGAGCAACCAGCAAGCCAAACACCAAGGAAATGTGTGGAGCTGAAGTAGCGCTATCTCCGCCTCCAGTTCCTGCTCTCGTACCCACCTCCCTTTCCCTTCTCCTGTGGATGTTTTTTTTTTTGTTTTGAAGCAAACTGTCTGGAGCAATATATAGGCATTAAATCATTCAGACAAAGCAACCCTCCCCCCATTAAAACACAAAGCATGTCTCTCTAAAGTCTCCCCCCCAAAAAAAAATCAGGCTCAAGATTAATTTTTAAAAGATTCAAGGCTCATAATTCCAAAAGGGGGTGGCATTAAAAAAAACACTATGCATCTATGATCAAATGCATAAGCGTCTCAACCGAGAAGTTTTACTTTAAAAAAATAGCCCTTTAAAACATGGAGAAAGGTGATTGACTGCCTGGCATGACTGACAGGCGGAGGAGAGTCATGTGTAAAGTGCGTTGCTCTCTTCCACCATTTTAAGCAGGCATGCGGAGTTCTAAGAAGTTCAAGAAGGCAGCAGAGAGCCAGAAGGTGAGGAATGGCCAGAGGCACTTTATTTTTTAGCGTTTTGCCATTTGCTGGCGTAACACTGTTTTTTTCAATGTGCGGAACTGCCTTGATTATTTCTTGGAGGGGAGCCCCTATTCTTATACCTGTTGTTTTTCGGGACCACGATGGGCACAGATGCCTTGTTGCTGCTAGCCTCCTGTCCACTTCCGTTAATGAGAGTTGTCTGAAGTAACTCAGTGTTCACTTCAAGGTCGGCCAAGGGGCCTCTAGTTCACTTTCTGTGTCCAAAGTTGGAGGGAGGTAATGGCAGAAAGTCGAGATTTTGTCCGCGAAACGACTCGCTAATGCTGCACAGCAAAAGTCCAACTGGCTATTGTTTTGGCGCCCTTCATTGAGGGCGGTGAGGGATTGAATTACCGTATATACTCGCATATAGGCCGACCCGCATATAAGTTGAGGCACCCAATTTTACCACAAAATCTGGGCAAACTTATTGACTTGCATATAAGCCGAGGGTGGGAAATGCAGCAGCTATTGGTAAATTTACAGGGTGGCCTAAGCGTTTAATCCAGGGGTAGTCAAACTGCGGCCCTCCAGATGTCCATGGACTACAATTCCCAGGAGCCCCCTGCCAGCATTTGCTGGCAGGGGGCTCCTGGGAATTGTAGTCCATGGACATCTGGAGGGCCGCAGTTTGACTACCCCTGGTTTAATCCATGCTCCATCCTCACAGGCTCTCCCATCCAGCCTCCCTCCCAACAAATGCAGAAAACCCAAGAGGATGAATAGCTGCTGGTTTTTGTACCCCGCTTTTCACTAACAAAAGGAGTCTCAAAGTGGCTAACAATCGCTTTCCCTTCCTCTCTTGATGCCAGACACCCTGAGAGAGCACTGACAGAACTGCTCTGTGAGAACTGCTCTGACAGGAGAAGCAAACAAGTGCCCCCCAGCTCAACAAACCAGAGCAGAACAACAGTACCCGAAGTTGGCAACCTACTACAACAAGTACAACAGCTACCAAAACTGGGAGAATGGCCTACTCTAACTGCAGCTACAGTGCCCCCCCCCCCCCCCCCCAGAACTAAACACTGAAATAAAGAACTGGAAAACTGAAAGAAAAAACTGTAAAAATCAACTTTTAAAAGAAACACAACCCCAAGAAGAAAAGGCAAACAATGCTACCTCTCAGATAAAAGAAGAAACACTAGGAGAAAGAAACATATGCCAAAAAATCAGTATTTTGTATTCCTGGTGCACAAGCTCTGGAGGATTTAACCCACTTCACTTTACACTCAACCCATGGCCAAATTCCTTATTGAGTGATTGTGGCTCTAACCTTCCCTCTGCTGCTGAAAATCTATCTCCTATCTGGCCATGTTGACAGTGTCACATATAAAACATCACTATTTGCTTTTGCTGCAAGGAGAATAGGGCCAATGCTGTCACCATTAAGGCAGGCTCTTAACAATCTGGCATCTCTGTAATTTTGCATGCTGATTCATAGTTCTATGGTTTATGTTTTACACAGTTTTATTATATTTTATTGTTTATAAACTTGTCTCTTATATTTTATAAAGGCCTATGGCTGTATGCAAATAAATTCTGGTAATATATATATTTACTGCCCCCCTTGGACTCGCTGTCTCAGGGTGGTGAACAGCAATGTGCATCAAGAATATACAATAAAATTTATAATATAATAAACAGTAACATTTGCACATTATTCATAACGATAAAACCATTTTTAAAAACTTTCTGCAGATGTGCAGATGTTCTACCACTGACCCACAGCCCCTCCCCAATTTACAGTATCTATGATCTCAACTCTCTTTTGGCAGTCCTGAGTTTCTTTTGTATGTTTGATGATGATATCCATTTGTCTTTAAAAAAAAAAAGAATTTCAGCAACCCCCAGCAGGGTGGCAGGACTTTAGGGACATCAAGCCAGGTTTCCTAGTGTAAATTACAAGCCTCAGATAAGCCAACCATGAAGGGCGGGCCTTTTGAAAGGGCTGAATTTGGTGAATATGTGTGCCAAGTATAGTTCCTTTAGAGCAGGGGTAGTCAAACTGTGGTCCTACAGATGTTCGTGGACTACAATTCCCATGGGAATTGTAGTCCATGGACCTCTGGAGGACCACAGGTTGACTACCCCTGTTTTAAAAGGATCTTCAAACACAAAAATGCAGGCATCCAAGAGGCAAAGGAAAGCTAAGTCAGACCCACTGGATACACACTTTCTTCTCTTCTTGAGCCATGCCTGGTGCAGGTGGGATCGCCAGCCTCCGGGTGGGGCCTGGAGATCTCCCAGAGGACATAGATCAGTACCCCTGGAGAAAAGGGCTGTTTTGGAGGCGGGACTCTGAGATCGAACTCTGCTGTGGTCCTTCAAACCACGCCCTCCCCAGGGTCCACCAACAGATCTTCAGGAACCGGATGAGCAAGCGATTTCTAATCGGCTGATTGCCGCCCCTCTGTGGATGACCTCCTGAATGTTTGCTCAGGGCGGGGGTCCCCAGCCTATTTGAGCCTGTGGGCATCTTTGGAATGCTGACACAAAATGGCTGCCACGGGATGCGGAGCTAGTCACAAAATGGCCGCCGCAGCTTGCTTTCAGCCATGCAGTGGAGGCTGCTGCTAAAGCAACATTATTAAAAAATCTGTTCAGCCAACTGAATGGAGAATGCCATGGTGCTCCCAGGCATCATGTTGGGGGACCTCTAGCCTAGGGCCACCTCACAAATGGGCCAATCCTGACCCAACTCCTCTTGAATTTTTGTTTAAGCAGGAACATTTCTTAGCCTAAATCTGGAATGCGGCATGTGCAGAATACCAGGGCTTTCAGTTGATGTATATCATTATTTGCCTTCTCTTCATTGTGATTTCACACCTGTGGAATGACAAAACATCACCCCCCCTCCACAAAGCAGTGAGCCTGCGGTGCGATTGTACGCACAATTGCATCAGGGCCCTTTTCCGATGAGGTTTTGTTGATGTGCCCCGTGGGTCCCCCACATTTCTTAGGCACCACACAAAAAAATAATCTTTTCTGCAGTGTGTACTCTCAGTGCCAGATGGCTTTGGGTGGGTGGAGAGCCAGTGCTTTATCAGCACACATCATTCACATCAGTGAGGAGGGAAGGCAGAAAGGAATAGAAAGAATTATGGGAACTCATGCATGGAGAGCACAACTGCGCACTATTCGGAGTTCTTTTAAAAGAACAAAACAATTATGGAAGATTCCCAGTGCGTCTACGGCTCTGCAGAAACCAGACGGGGTAATCCGCTGAGCAATACAGATTTTAAAAACATTTTGAACGCTTCCCTGCTAGACGGATGTGTTGTGCCACAAGCTGAGCTTTAAGAGTCAAGATGGTTTTTATTTCCAAAAGCTTTGAGACTGACCTGCTCCACTTCATTTGGGCTGCTTCTCCTGGCCTCTTTCCTGTCCTGTTCGCAAAAGGGGGTGTGGGTGTCCAACTGTTGTGCTTTTGTTCTTTTCACTAGTTTCCTAAGAGGGTGTTATTCAGGTGGATATTGTGGATGCATTTTTGTTATTACTGCCTGAAGAAGAAGAAGAAGAAGAAGAAGAAGAAGAAGAAGAAGAAGAAGAAGAAGAAGAAGAAGAAGAAGAAGATTTGGTTCCTATATGCTGCTTCCCTTTCCTCTCCCCACAACAGACACCCTGTGGGGTGGGTGAGGCTGAGAGAGCCCTGATATCACTGCCCGGTCAGAACAGTTTTATCAGTGCTGTGACTAGCCCAAGGTCACCCAGCTGGTTGCATGTGGGGGAGCGCAGAATCGAACCTGGCATGCCAGATTAGAAGTCCGCACTCCTAACCACTACACCAAACTGCCTGGGCACTCTCCCGGTTGGAAAAGCAGCTTCGTTGTTGTTTTTTTTTTAATTGCAATTATCACACTTAGCATTAAATGTCTAGAGAGCACCTGTGCAAGATAGACCTATATTTTCAGTGATTTATTGCATAATAGTTGGCCTAAGACAACTTAGTGAGGTCTTATCAGATTCAAACCAGGGGCCTCAGCCTTGCCTTTTAAGTTTGTACATCTGTGCAACTTAGGAACAATTATTTACTGGGCAGTCCTCCTTGCATGCTGCATGTCTGTTTTTATGACACTTGGTGTAAGAAAAACAGCTCCCAGAAAATGGAAAACTAGCATCCCAGAGAGATGCTGAAATCTTTCTCCCTGATGTGCTACATTTCTTCAGTCTTACCAGCCGGCTGCCACTTGCAGCCTGAAATATGTTCTGCTCAGGACAAGCATTATTACCTGGGTCACCAACTTCAGCTTTAGAAGTTCCTGGAGATTTGTGGATGGAGCTTGGGGGATGTCAGGGGTTTCAAAGAGTGTATAATGCCATCGTGTCTGCCCTCTGTAGGTGCCAGTTTCTCCAAGGGAACTAATTTCGGTCCTCAGTAGGTGAGCTGTAATCCCAAGGGATCTCCAGCCAACACCTGAATATTGGCAACCCTAGGTGCTGCTTAGGACAAGATTTATCACTGTGCATATAAAGTAGTGTAGTCACAACGCAGTACAACCTCTGCGTGAGCTGTTGGGAACTGTGCCAGGTTTCTGTGTGGCCCTGGCTTCGGATGCTCTGGAAGCAATGATTATAAAATGGTTTATATTGGTATGAAGCAGCACACTGCTCTCATGACGGGTGGGAGTGTTTGTCTGTAGCTGTAGAGAAGAGCCAGAGTCCAGGAGCACCTTCAAGATGAACAAAATCTGTGACTCGTCAAAGCTTCTCCCTGGACACAAATGCAGTTAGTTGTCAAGATGCTACTGGATACTGGCTCTTCTCTAACACAACTCTCCGTTGTTGTTTTTTTAAACATCATTTTGACTTTTGGGCTCCCAACATCTCACCCCACCTAATGCTCCTATGGCCTCTCCTCTTCCTGCTCCCCACACAGTGCAGTTTGAGACCCCCGAGTGGGAACGGACGTCCTCGATTTCCTCCTCTTCCATCCACGTGGAGCGTTGGCATCAGCCCAAACACCTGACAGGCGGTTCCAAGCTTGGCTGCTCCCAGAGCCCGGAGGGCAGCCCCCCTGCGGCAGAGCGGGTAGACCCCTCGCTACCACTGGAGAAGCAAGCGTAAGTGGGGCGGGGAGGGCACAGTGAGCCTGGTGTTGGGTGAAAAGCCCTGAGGCACGCATGGATTCAGAAAACTTGGTTCAGTAAGACAAACAAGAGCCCGGAGACATTCTTGGGCATCAGCTTTGGGAGGGTTACAGCTTTCCATGCAGTTCTGGAGCACAGGTAACTTGCGGGCAGTGGTTCTTTCTTTTCTGGACTAGTCTCCTTTCCAGAATTGTTGTGGGAGTGCAATGGTGGAGCAGAGAGAACCCCGTTTGCCCACTGGATATCCTAGAGAAGCAAGCAAGACATGTAGAAGAAGAAGGAGAAGAGTTGGTTTTTATATGTCGCTTTTCTCTACCCGAAGGAGGCTGAAAGTGGCTTACAGTCGCCTCCCTTTTCCCCTCCCCACAACAGACACCCTGTCAGGCGAGTGAGGCTGAGAGAGCCCTTATGTCCCAGCTGTAGCATCAGGCGAAGGTTTCCGAAGCATTTGGAAAGTGGATTTTCTCAAGGGGACAGTAAAGTCATGGTACTGTTATAAATATAATGTCATGCATTGCGGCTGCCGCTGTTTCCTGAGATTGGCCCTCATGTTCTGCTGTCCTTCCAATTGTTGTTCTTTGAGGCCAAACACAGTTTTGCATTCCGCACAGCGCTAATGTTGCTGAAGTCTTCCCATTGTGTAACACTATTTTTTTTTACATTACACACGATGTTGTACACAATCTGCAACACTCCTGCAACACTCCCGCAAAAATCGCTTCGCTGTAGCGCTTTTTGGGGATCCACAAAAGTGGATTCCCCCTAAAAAAACCGCTAGACTCTTGAGAACACCCTGCAACACAACCGAGAAAGGCATGTGCATTCTCGATGTAGCGGTAGCAAGCGTGTCCCTCCCTAAGCTCTCACACCCAAGCTTCTGGAGTCGCGATTGCCATTTTTTCCCCTTAAACTGGCAAAAGCAACGAATAAGTGATGCTTCTTCAGCTGAAATCCCTCCACAAGCAATTGTCTGTAAAGTTTCCAAGCACAATACAGCCCCCCATAATTTCGGCCAGAAATTGGACTGGGGGGGTTTACTTTAAGAGCGTCTAAACGATTAAGTGCCAGCTCCCACGCCAGCGAATAAGGTCTTTCTGATACATCAAATGAACAAATATGCGTTGCTACAGGTGTTTTCCGGTTTAAAAAAAAACAGTTTTTAAGAGAAGCACGAGCACAACATTTAATTGGCTGTTCTGTTTGATTGACGGCCAGGGGCAGGAGGAAGCACGGAAAAATATTGCCTCCTTTGTTGTGATTTCGGTGAGACCGGAAACTTATGCATTATGAGAACAGCACTAATGGGACAGCCTTTTTTTCTATAGAAATGGCTCTGTGCGTTACCGAGACCTGCCGCTTTTGAGTGCAGCGCTTTTCAATAGCGCTCAGATTTAGCAACATTGCCCACTGTGCGGAATGGCCCAGTGAGATGATTCAGATCAGCTCCTTTGTAAAAAGTGGCTGCTTTGGAAGGGGGAATTCTTAGGGCCATTCCACACAGCGTTAATGTTGCTGAAGTGTCACCATTGTGTAATGCTATTTATTTTTTGTTATTCACGACATCGTACACAATCTGCAACACTCCTGCAACACTCCCGCAAAAATCGCTTCGCTGTAGTGCTTTTTTGGGATCCACAAAAGTGGATTCCCCCTAAAAAAACCCTGCTAGACTCTTGAGAGCAACCTGCAACACATCTGAAAAAGACATGTGCGTTCTCAATATAGCGGTAGCAAGCATGTCCCTCCCTAAGCTCTCGTACCCAAGCTTCTGGTGTCGCGTTCGCCATTTCCCCCCCTTAAACCAACAAAAGCAACAAATAAGCAATATTTCTTTGGCTGAAATCCCTCCATAAGCAATTGTCTGTAAAGTTTCCAAGCACAATACAGCCCCCTGTTCGACACTGCCGGTGATTTCGGCCAGTAATTGCACTGGGGGGGGGATTTTTTTTTTAACTTTAAGAGCGTGTAAACGATTAAGCGCCAGCTCCTACGCCAGCGATGTATTTCTGATACATCGAATGAACGAATATGCGTTGCTACTGGTGGTTTCGGGTTTTTTAAAAACAGTTTTTAAAGGGAAGCATGAACACAACAGTTAATTGGCTGTTCTGTTTGATTGACGGCCAGGGGTGGGAGGAAGCGTGGAAAAATATCGCCTCCTTTGTTGCGATTTCGGCAAGACTAGAAACTTGTGCATTACGAGAACAGCGCTAGTGGGAGAACCTTTTTTCCGATAGAAACGGCTGTGTGCGCTACCGAGACCTGCTGCTATTGACTGCAGCGCTTAGATTTAGCTACATTGCCCGTTGTGCGGAATGGCCCTTAGCTTTATACCCCGATAAAGTCCCACCCCAACCCTGCCCTCTTCAGGTTCCACCTCCCAAACCTCCAGGGGTTTCCCAACCGGGAGCTGGCACCCCCCTCTTCACAATTCAGTCTTATTCCTGATCTTTAGAACTTAAATTTCTGATGAAGGAGTACAACATCTTGTCTCTGTGAAAATGTTCACCCATAAACACAAAGACACGATGTTCACAGGCCACTAGCTCACAGTGGTAGATTACCTAACCATACCAGATATTTTTCTACTTCAAGTAAAATTCTCCTTTCAACTTTAAACGAAGCTACCATAGAAGAAGGGGACAGCAGAGCATTCAGTGAAGTGTGTCAACGAGAGGTCCGAGTTCAAATTATCGTCCTGCCGTGAAGCTCTCTGGGGGACCTCTGGCCAATCGTTCTCTCTCCTCCCAGCCTGCCTCACAGGGTTGTTGTGAGGTAAAGCAGGATGGACGGAGAATCATTTGTACCATCTCCACCTCCCGGGAGAAGAATGGAAGGTCTACAATTCAAGCAGCTGCCTTTTAAATTAAAAAACAAAATATCACACGCGCTCTGAGATGCATTTCAGGATAAGGATGAAATGCAGCAGTGCCGTTTTTATGAATGCTGTTGTGTTTTAACTACATCGCATCCTTAATCTTCTTCAATAGAGTAGCGGATGCAGAAGAGGTGTCCCTACTGGTAAGGGATTTATAGTCTAGTTTTCAGATCTGACGGGTTCCCTCCAGCTGGCTGTGGAAAGAACAGCTCTTTGATGCCAAGGGTGGGGAGAGAGAAGGAGGGAGAAGCATGTTATCCCTGCAAGCAGACATCAAATGCTTTTAGCGCTCAAATGGTAAAGGCCTTCTGCCTCCCTCAGTTAAAACTGGGCTTTGTGCCAAAGATCTCAATTTACTCCACAGTGCGAGGATGGAGCATTTCATGGGGTGTCCTTTGTGTGAAGCAGACAATGCAAACAGACCAAGGTGGGTGGCCATATTAGTCTATCCGTAGCAGCCGAAAAAAGCCAGAGCCCAGGAGCACCTTCAAGACAAGGATATTTGTGGCCGGGGAAAAGCTTTCAGGAGTCCCACTTCACTTCTTCAGATAGATCAAGATGGGGGGCCCTGTGAGTCTGTCTGGAGCAGGAGGAAAGAACCAGAGTCTAGCAACACCTTCAAGACTAACAAAATTTGTGGCAGGGGAGGAGCTTCTGGGAGTCGCCGATGTTTGTTCATTTCTAATGCGAACAGCAACAATCGCATTGTGCCAAGGGGGAAGTGCAAATCATTTCTCATCCCTGTCGAATTAGAATGCTCGGCTACCCATGTGCTTGGCTTCAGTTCCTGCTAATGCGACGGGGTGCCCGGTGGAAGGGCTTGCGAGGACTTCCAGGCATCCACACCACGCTAACCCAAACACTCTCGGAGATGCTTGCATCTGCCCCCACTGGGGGCTTCCCAGCCTTGCTCATTGTTCCCCCAATGATTGGGTTGCATGTGCCCCCTAGAACAATTCCCCTTGACGCTACTGCAGACCCACCAAAATATGGGAAGAACGAGGAAGGCTCTGTCCTCTTCTTGTGGCTTCGGCATTCCTAAGTCCACTTTCTGGTGTGATGCCTGAGGCGCTGCCCTTTAGGGGCTGAGTTTTGACCCCAAAAGTGCCAGGAACGGGAACTGATGTAAGGCAGGGAATTGAACTTTGACTAGTGAAAGGAGGAGGTGATTTCACAAAGAGAGGTAGAGTTTGCGGGAGTGAGATCCTGACAGAAACCCGCTGGGTGACCTTGGCAAGTCACACACTCTCAGCCTAGCCCACCTCGCAAGGTTGTGGTGACAATAAAGGAGTAAAAGGAGAATAACATAGCCCACTTTGGGTCCCCATTGTGAAGAAAGGTGGGGTTTAAAAGAAGTAAATAAATGAGGTGACATCCCTTAGCCTGTGCATGACATACACCCCCCCCCCCAGGAGCATTATACTCAGCAAACACCAGCTGCCTGGTGGACCCCGGCCCCAAGGATGTACACCTGGCCTCGACCAGGACCGGGGCCTTATTGGCCCTGGCCCCTTATGGCGGAATGAGCTCCCTGAGGAAGTTAGGGCCCTATCTGAACTTACTGAGTTCCACAGGGCCAGTAAGACAGAACTGTTCCAGCAGGCATTTGGTTGAGGCCAGGTAAACAGTTAACATCTAAACTTCCCCCCCTTCCCTCCCCCTCCTTAACTAGGAGATAGATAAAATTGAAAGGGTACAGAGGAGAGCGACAAGGATGATCTGGGGCCGAGGGACCAAGCCCTATGAAGATAGGTTGAGGGACTTGGGAATGTCCAGCCTGGAAAAAAGGAGGTTGAGAGGGGACATGATAGCCCTCTTTAAGTATTTGAAAGGTTGTCACTTGGAGGAGGGCAGGATGCTGTTTCTGTTGGCTGCAGAGGAAAGGACACGCAGTAATGGGTTTAAGCTACAAGTACTATTACCCAAATTGCTGGGGAATCATGAATATAGCAAGAGGCAGGGTAACACAGGATCTTTTACAACCAATTTTTACGGGGTCCTTTCCCTGGAAGAAACCCTTCTTAAATGAAGAAGACAATAGCTTACACTCAGGGGATTAATTTGGGGAAAATATTGGGATACACTCAAAACACACACAGAAGCAAAAACATACATACACTAAGTTCTACAGGGGCACAAGTTCAAGATATTTCACCTTTCTTGGATCCAAGCAGCCCAGACACAGGGTTGACAACATCAGGGGGTGGACAGGATGCCGGGTGTGGACAACACAACACACACACACACACAGGGTGTGCGCAAGGCTTGATATAGTGTTTGAAATTCCCGGGTTAGCCCCAGAGACTGCCCACTAGGAGGTCCGTGATTGTTGATTGGTCTCTGATAATATGAGTACCTGATAGGTGGGTTTGAACTGTGAGGTCACTAGAGTGGGAGGTGTGGCGTAATCTCATCAAGTAGAACAATACCTTGGCTAGGTGTAATCTGTCACTAATGGCCCTGTCTTTGTTTTATCAGGAAGGACTGGGGGAAGACATTTGGGGATAAGAGGTGCTGCTAGGCGGAAATCACACTGGGCAAGAGAGACAAAAGAAGTTGCAGTTAGTACCTGGAAGGGATATTCCTTTCCCGTAGATAGTCTAATGGTCTTTGGCTGGGGGGGGGGGGGTGATTTAGATAACGTGCACATTTAGCTCAGTCAGTTGGGCAAGGAAGAAATGTAGTGAAGCCCAAACAAGATGGAGACCTGGCCTGGCTTCCTAGGTTTCTTAACCTAGGAAGGGCCCTACTGACTCCATTGTCAGTCTCTGCCAGGCTGGTTTCTGTGTGTGCCACCTGCTCACAGTCCAGCCATGAGCTTCTGTGCATGAAGGTGTAACAGTACAACGATATAGGCTAGATATCAGGAAAAGATTTTTCATAGTCAGAGTAGTTCAGCAGTGGAATAGGCTGCCTAAGGAGGTGGTGAGCTCCCCCTCACTGGCAGTCTTCAAGCAAAGGTTGGATACACACTTTTCTTGGATGCTTTAGGATGCTTAGGGCTAATCCTGCGTTGAGCAGGGGGCTGGACTAGATGGCCTGTTTGGCCCCTTCCAACTCTATGATTCTATGTTTTCATGGAGGGACCCTGAAGCTACCAATAGGTAGCTGCTGCAATTTGCAGTCCTCATACAGTTAATTGTGTATGCCTTTTATTGTACTGAAAGTGGTCATGTTCTTCTCTCCCCCAAGACAGCAGTTGCCGAGAGGGACGGTATAAAATCAAATAATTACAGTTTGTGACATGGCATCACAAAATGAAGCCACCTTCTGCCTGCGCCTGGCCTTCCCCTCTCCAGGAATTGCTTCTAAAATCTCCCCTCCAAAGTTGGCAACCCCACATGAGGAGGGGAGGAAGGTGTGGTGGACGGGAGTGTGTCCCATATTCGTGTTGAAACCACCTGGAAACCCTAATCCAGCAATTTGTGACATAGCAGAGGTGCAGCGCCCAGCCCGGCCCAGGTGACCTAGTCCAGTTGACTCTCAGAAATTAAGCAGGGGCACCCCTGGTTAATCCTTGGATGGGAGACTGCCAAGCGAGCCCAGGCTCACTATGCAGAGGGAGACCTTGTTGGTCTCTTGCCCTGACTTGGATAGCCCAGGTGAACCCAATACAAGCAGATCTTGGAAGCTAAGCAGGGTCTAGGCTGGGAGGCGGCTGAGGGAGTCCTGGGTTGGCACGCAGAGGCAGGCAAGGACAAACCGCCTTTGAAGGTTGGTTGTGACTTGGCAGGACTTATCTGTCCTGCAAACAAAAGTGCATTCCTCCCCCCCCCCCCTTTGTGTGCTCTGGGACTCCTCTAAAGCAGCTCTTTGGATCTGAGCCATTGTGCCTAGAACAAACCTTTTCTTTCAGGAGAGGTTTTAGAACGATGTTTGGGAATGTCGTGTATTGATGACTTAATGCATGCCTTTTGCTGCTGTGTTTACAGGAAATGGTTGATATTTTAATTGTTTTTCAGTCCTCGTAATTTTTTCTCATTAGCCACATTATTGACCACAGTATCGGGAAGGTTTGATGCCAATAAGTCATCATTCTGGAGTTGCAGAAAAACATCCACTGATGGAAATAGAGGGAGGGGCCCCAGCCAGCGATGAATTCTGCCGTGTCGTGTTATTACAAGCCTTGTTTTATGACTATTTTGCATTGATTTTCCCTTTAGTTCAATTCCTCCCCCCATCTGCCAGCTGCCGGGTGCATGCCAATAGAAAGTTGGGGTGGAAACAACACCCATGCATGCCTGAGTTATCGTCTCTGAGGCAAACACTTGTCAGGTCGATTACAGCTGTTAAAATGCAGGTCTGGCTAGTTGGATTTCTGTGTTCTCCTGTCTCCGCTTCAGTCTCTGGGGAGGGGACTCTGGCTTCCTCTCCAGTGCTGAGCCAGCCTGGGGTGGGGCCTAGAGTAGGATCTGGAAGTCCCAAGTTCAAATCCCCCCTCTGCCTTAAAGTTTCTCCCTTTCAGCCTTTCTTGAATAGGATGAAATAGGGAAGGATAAAAGGGTGAAGTATTTGGGGGAAGAATGGGGTAAAAACATATTCACACAGAATTAGAATCCTGGTTTTGCGGGGATGGTGAGTTCCGCATGCTGATTAATGACTGTATCCAGAAAAGTGTCCCTAAAACAGCTATAATTCCCACCCTGCCCCCTCAGAACCACTCCCTGATGTCGGTTCAGGTGTGAGAGAGAGGCCTTCATGTTTGACCCAAGTCCCTCGACTTTAAGTCCTCCCTTGTGGGCTCTCTCACAGTATTTTTTCCATTAGAGAACTGAGGGGCAGGAGCAGAATTGCCCTTCTGCCTTCTGATCGACTATTGTAAATATGCTTATTTCATTTCACTGGGAGGCTGTCTTGAAAAAAGAAAAGCTATTTTTTATACCCTGCTTTTTGCTACCCAGAGGAGCCCCAAAGCAGCTTTCCCTTCGTCTCCCCACAACAGGGACCTTGTGAGGTAATTGGGGCTGAGAGTGCTCTAACAGAACTGCTCTGTGAGAACTGCTCTTTGAGAACTGTGACTGACCTTAGGGAACCCAGGTGGCTGCACATGGAGAAGGAGTGGGAAATCAAATCCTGTACTCCAGACTAGTCCACCATTCTTTAACCACCATACCATGCTGGCTCTTTGAATCCGAAAGAGAAGGGTGACCAAACTCTGAACTATGCGATTTAATTCTACAGGCCAATAGAGATTCCTTTTGGTTCACAGAGATGATTGCATCTCTGAGCATGGCCTTCTGCAGGTGGCACCCTGCAAATGGACAAGATCAATAACTTGCCCCTCCCCGTGCCTTCTCTGTTGTGGCCCCCGCCTTCTGGGATGGCTGCAGAACTATATAAAACATGCCCCCTGCAGAACTATATGTAAAACAGAATTGTTCATGAGGATGTTTTCCAAGGGGAATTGGGCTGCTTCACAGCAGGCTGGTCCAGGAAAATGCACCGTATTTCTGCTGAGGTTGGGCCATCATCTGCATGTTGCATATTGGTCAGGGGGCATCAGATCTGTTTCAGAGGTCTGCTATCCCTCTTGTCACTTTGCTGAGCAGATGGATCACCCCATTGATGGTGTTCATTTCTGTTGTGTTGCCCGCCGTAAGCCTCCACGAGAAACGCCAACTATAAATAACGGGCATAATTCATGGCACAGAGTTTGAGCACAGCGGCACCTTCAAGACCAACTAACTCGTTACCACTCCATCAGCACACACCTGAGCAGGACACCTGAAAGCCGATGCCCAGAATAAAACTGGTTGGTCTTCAAGGCGCCCCTGGACTCAGACTTTGTTCTGATGCTTCAGACCCACAGGGTGATGGACCTGAATTAGACATAATTTAAAAAGGTAAAGGTAAAAGTATCCCCTGTGCAAGCACCAGGTCATGCCTGACCCTTGGGGTGACGCCCTCCAGCATTTTCATGGCAGACTCAATACGGGGTGGTTTGCCAGTGCCTTCCCCAGTCATTACCGTTTACCCCCCAGCAAGCTGGGTACTCATTTTACCCACCT
Organism: Paroedura picta; assembly: GCF_049243985.1. Lineage (NCBI taxonomy): Eukaryota > Metazoa > Chordata > Lepidosauria > Squamata > Gekkonidae > Paroedura > Paroedura picta. Next base: position 11,681,232 of record NC_135372.1, on the reverse strand, counting down.
CGGAAGGATGGAAGGCTGAGTCAACCTTGAGCCGGATGCTGGGATTGAACTCCAAGACTCATGGGCAGAACTTTCAGACTTCATGTCTGCTGCCTTACCATTCTGCGCCACAAGAGGCTCTTTAGACATAATTAACATTAGCCATAACAGTGAAGTGGAACTTCCACGGGCAGTGGCAGTCTACCCTTGAACGCTGTTCCTGCCTGGCATGCAAAGACGGGGAAGACCGTTCTCGCCACTCCTGGCTTATGGGCTCCCTGGAAGCACCTGGTATTGTGGTTCTGATCCAGCTGGGGCACATATTGGATCCCAACAGATTTATAAACCGTTGCATTAAATCATGGGCCAACTTAGAATATTTATTTATTTATTCACTGCCCGGATAACTCACCTTTCTCCCCGGACATCTCTGCATCTTACTGCCCCAACAGTCCTGAGAGGTGGATTTGGCTGAAAGGGTGTGTGACTGGCCCAAGGCCACCCAGGAGCAGGGATTCGGGCCTGGATCTCCAAGATCTCCCAGTCTGTCACTCATCTAATCACTAGGTCAAAAAGCCTCTATGGCAGGGTTGGCCATCTGAGGCTCTCCAGATGTCCATGGACTACAATTCCCACGTGACATCTGGAGAGCCCCAGTTTGACCACCTCGCTCTATGGGGCCACAGCTGTCATCTGACAAATGTACATGTGCACGCAGTGACTTTATCTTCCTCCCCCACCCCGGCCAGGTGGTTTCATGGCACAATCAGCCGCGCAGAAGCAGAAGCCCTCTTGACTCTGTGCAAAGAAGGCAGCTACCTGGTCCGGGACAGCGAGACCAGCCGGAACGACTTCTCCCTGTCGCTCAGGTGAGCCGATGCAGGCCCTTCCCCGCACCATCCATGCTCACAGACTCCAGTTGGGGGAGAGGGCTGTTGGGAGCCAGCTGAATCGCAGCCAGTGAAGGGGGGGGGGGTGCCAGCTCTGGATGGGGTAATTCTGGAGATTTGGGGGTGGAGCACAGAGGAGGCAGGCCTTGGGTAGGGAACTCTGTGGGCATCTGATCCATAGAAGCCATTACCTCTGGGAGAATCAGTCTCCATAGCCTGGAGATTGGGCAGATTCCAGGCTGAGAATGGAGGGTTTTTATTGCTTCCCCTTATTGGGTTTTTTTTTGGGGGGGGGGTTGTTTTTGTACTGGCCATTTACTCCCCTCTGGTTTTCTATCCCCTGGCATTACTTGACGGCCCTGAAAGTGTTTCATGAGTGACTGGGGGTTAATTAATTTTAATATATATTTTTTAATTTGTTAAACATTTATTGGGTGACGTGGTCATGTTGACCTGCCTTCCCCTCTCAAAATGGTGGGCATATACACAGCTCTGCTTCCCAAACATATCCTGCATGATTGAAGTTCTGGGGTTTCTTGAAGCCTGAAGAATGTTTCAGGGGTTTCTTGATGGTTAAAAGGTTGAGAAAGGCTGCTGTAGGGCCTCAATTGCAACACCTCTGCTGGTAATTGGAAGAAGAGATGAAGAAGAGTTGGTTCTTATATGCCGCTTTTCCCTACCCGAAGGAGGCTCAAAGCGGCTTCCAGTCGCCTTCCCTTTCCTCTCCCCACAACAGACACCCTGTGAGGGAGGTGAGGCTGAGAGAGCCCTGATATTACTGAAGAAGAAGAGTTGGCTCTTATATGCCGCTTTTCCCTACCCGAAGGAGTCTCAAAGCGGCTTACAGTCGCCTTCCCTTTCCTCTCCCCACAACAGACACCCTGTGAGGGAGATGAGGCTGAGAGAGCCCTGAGATTACTGAAGAAGAAGAAGAGTTGGTTCTTAGCTGCCGCTTTTCTCTACCCGAAGGAGGCTCAAAGCGGCTTACAGTCGCCTTCCCTTTCCTCTCCCCACAACAGACACCCTGTGGGGTGGGTGAGGCTGAGAGAGCCCTGATATCACTGCTCGGTCAGAACAGTTTCATCAGTGTCGTGGCGAGCCCGAGGTCACCCAGCTGGCTGCATGTGGGGGAGTGCAGAATCGAACCCGGCATGCCAGATGAGAAGTCCACACTCCTAACCACTACACCAAACTGGCTCTTCAACATGGCTAATCCAACATGGATGCATTTCTCTCTTTGCACACATCCTTTGCGATGCAATGGCTCTGAAAAAGCAGCTGTTAGATTGTGCAAAAACACCTGCACAGTTTCAGCTTAGTGTGCCTTGAAAAACGATGAGGACTAGGAACTTGGGGTGTGTGCGTGCAAACATGTGCCTACTGTTATATGTTCTGGGACATCCTGGGTGGTTGGGAATGTTGGGTGTTGCACTGGCCGCCTCGCCACCCACCTGATTTCTGCCTTCTGAACCTTCTGCAGGAGCACCCAAGGGTTTATGCACATGAAGTTTACCCGGACCAAAGAGGGCAAGTATATTCTGGGCCAAAACAGTGCTCCTTTCGACAGCGTTCCAGAGGTGATCCATCATTACACTGCGCAAGAACTGCCCATCAAGGGAGCTGAGCACCTCTCTTTGCTGTACCCAGTTGCGGTTCAGACTCTGTAAAGCTACAGTTGTGGTGGTGGTGGGGCTGAGAGAGAGCGAGGAGCTGTTTTCAATCCAAAGAGACTGGCAGGATGATTGTCTGGACTGCAGAGGACGACTCACAGACAGTCTCTCTCCTCTCCTCTTGGGACTCTCACATCATGGGGAGGTGACTGCAACTTCTCTCTCCTGTTTTTCAAGCAATAACAGTGCCAGGGCTCCTTCCGACAGCCCTCTGGCACCTCTTCTTCACCTGCTGTCTCTCCCCAAGGGAGGTTGAGGGCTACGGACATGGGGCTACGTGTTCCCAGCAGACTAGTGAAAGGAAATGGGGACATGCCCTGGGTTGGTCTGCACCTCAGCTCTTGCAAAGCTTGCCTTGTTTGTATGAAGTGGTGGGGGAGCTGAGTTTTTGCCAACCACCTTGGAGTGGGCTGGGGTGGAGACTTTGTATATGGAAGAATTGCTCCTTTACCCCAAGGAAATGTTCCATATAATTCTTACAGATCACCTCTTGCAACGTGTATCTTGTTTGTGTGAACTGAGGTGTTGAGTTTTTATGAGGAATCCTGGCGTGGACCTCTGCGTGTCTCTTCTCCCCAGAGGCCTTCTGCCTTCTGGACAGTCCCAGAAGTGCGGCTCCTGCAAATGTTGGGACGTACCTGGAGATTTGAGGGGGGGGGGAGGCGGGAGGAGAGGGCCGGGTTTGGGGAGGGGAAAAACCTCAGCAGCTGTAATGCCCCCCCCCCCAAGCATCCATTTTCTCCAGGGAAACTGATCTCTGTCCTTTGGAAGTTAGGAGTAACCATGGTGCCCACCAAGGCTTCTGATTGGCCACTGGCAATTTGACTGGCTGTGCAGATTTTTTTAACCGTGCTGCTTCAGCTGCAGCTGCCCTCCCAGAACAAGGCTCTTCACTCTGGGGCTGAAGGTAAGTGAGGGTCGCCATTTTGTGGCTGCCGCCACGTCCTGCAGCAGCCATTTGGTGGTAGCACCAGCCCCGTATCAGAAAGGACCCAAAAGGCTGAAGACCCCTGGTTTGTTCAGACTCCAGCATCTCAGGTCCTGGTCTTTCACATCTCCTGGCCCATTTTCCCCTGGAGGTGCTGGGGACTGAGCCACTGAACCACAAACCTTTCCCTAACTAGTACGGCGGAGAGAGAAAGGCATTGTGGAGGGATGTGGCCCCAGAGTTTCAAACTGGCCACACAACAGCCCCTATTCTGCCATTGGGAAGAAGAAGAAGAAGAAGAAGAGTTGGTTCTTATATGCCGCTTTTCCCTACCCGAAGGAGGCTCAAAGCGGCTTACATTCGCCTTCCCTTTCCTCTCCCCACAACAGACACCCTGTGGGGTGGGTGAGGCTGAGAGAGCCCTGATATCACTGCCCGGTCAGAACAGTTTTATCAGTGCCGTGGCGAGCCCAAGGTCACCCAGCTGGTTGCATGTGGGGGAGTGCAGAATCGAACCCGGCATGCCAGATTAGAAGTCCGCACTCCTAACCACTACACCAAACTGGAAGTCATCTTGGGGTCTGCAAATCCCAGTTTCCAAGACAGTTCCTCTGTCACTTGGATGCCCACAGAATCATCTCCAACCCCCCCCCCCCCAATAAAATGTGGATTAAGGGCCAAATATCGGTTGAAGAATTACAATCAGAGTGTGTTTTTATATCAGTGGCATCAAAGTGAAGGGGGAACACCAGCACTCAAAATGGATGACGCGGAGAGGTTTGTGCGGGTGGGCTTGAGCAATCCTGTTTTGAGCAGTTCTCTCCCTCCAACCCCCACCCTGGCCAGTCATTCTCACCATCTTTGTTACCCGTTTCCTTGGCCATCTGTGCATGGCACCTTTCCACTGTTTGTCTGTGTCCTGGTGCAATAAACGTCTCTTCCAGCACACTGGTGTTGCTGTGGCATTTCATTGTCCAGTTCAGGTGTTGTTTCTTCACAAGTCGGTTACATCCTTTGGGTGCCCTGAGGGGTTAGATTCTGGTAGCACCAACCTTCTCTGCAACTGAAATGAGCAGGGGAGCAGAAACATGAATGCTCCAGATTGGGACGGAGCCCAGGGGCACTGTCACCAAAGAATCTGGCGGGTTACAGCTGTCAACAAACTGGTTATGGCTTCCCAATGGCCTGGCAGAACGTAGGGCTAAATATTCTCCATGCTTTGAAAACTGTGACTACCAGAGATGGTGCCACATTTCATGCCAACTCTGGTTCAGTGTGGAAGATCAGATATCTTTCGATGACTGCTTTTTCATTTAGATAAAACTTCACCCTTCTTTTCCCTGTCAGTACTGCAGTTAAAACGGGGGCCTGATTTCTTGTTGGCTGTGCAGAAGCAACATACAAGAAGCATGCGTGGAGTAAGAATCCCATTGAAATGCCATCAAGGAAATAAAAATGGGGAATTTGTCGATGAAATAGGTGGGGGGAAAGTGGGGTCTGCCTTGAAAAGTAAAAAACAAAACAAAATCCCTACCTCTCCAATATAGATTTTCATGTTGTCAGCAGAGAACAGGACTTATAATAACGGGTTTAAATTATGGGTGGAAAGGTACCAGCTGGATATTACGAATTTTTTTTTTTACTATAAAATAGTTCAGCAGTGTAGTTCAGCGGTCTACAGAAGCAGTGAACGTCCCCTCACTGGCAGTCTTCAAGCAGCAGTTGTATGAAAGCTTGTCAGAGATGCTTTAGGGCAGGGGTAGTCAAACTGCGGCCCTCCAGATCTCCACGGACAACAATTCCCATGAGTCCCTGCCAGCAAACGAAGCTGTGGGTGTGCTTTTGGGCCCGGGGGGGGGAAGGCCTCCTCCCCCCCCCTCCTTCCTGGCCGTGGCACAGCCTTCCCCCTGTACTCACAGACAGGTGTGAGACAACTGCCTCACAACAGTCCCCAAGGGGGGGGGGAGCCCTTCCCCCTGGCCCCAAAAGCACACCTTGCGCCCGTTGTATTTACAAGTACAACGGGCTTTAAATCTAGTCTTTAACCGCTCCTGCGGAGTGTGTTTTCCTCTGCAGCCAACAGGAACAGCATCCTGCCCTCCTCCAAGTGACAACCTTTCAGATACTTAAAGAGGGCTATCATGTCCCCTCTCAACCTCCTTTTCTCCAGGCTGAACATTCCCAAGTCCCTCAACCTATCTTCATAGGGCTTGGTCCCTTGGCCCCAGATCATCTTCGTCGTTCTCTGTACCCTTTCAATTCTATCTACGTCCTTCTTGAAGTGAGGCCTCCAGAACTGCACACAGTACTCCAGGTGTGGTCTGACCAGTCATTTTTAAGTGGCCCCAAAACCTCTTTTTTTGAGGGGGCATCCCAAAGTGAGTCTGTCCCCTGCAAGGATGGGTGATGTGCCAGACTGTGCACAGGGGACACCAAAGTGCCGACAGCTTCTCCTTTTGCAATAAAACCAGCTGTCTGGCTCACCCTCTTCTCCGTCCCTCTACCCCCCCCCCTCTGCCGCCCTGGCTCCATCCCCAGTCTTGTCTCCTGGAGGACACCTGTCTCCATGGTAACCAGCCCTCCCGCCAATCGCATCTCCTGTCACTCCAAGGTGAAAGAGGCAGAGATCAGAGTTACGGCAGGCCTGGCGCTCCCTCAGCTACAGCCTCAAACGGGCTAGCACTTATTTATTGGCGAGGACAGCCATCTGTGGGCAGTCCCTCCCCCACTTGTATCTGCAAGAGCCAAGTGGCGTTTCTCCCACAGAGCAGCAAAATGGTGCCTTGGCCATCCGCAGCCTGCAGACTTGATGAGCCACAGCATCAGTTGTGCACAAGTCCATGCAAAGGACCGGAGGCTTCTAGGAACTGGCGGAGGAGGAGGAATCACAAAGAGGCAGCTCCAGGTTGGGAAATTTGGGTGGGGGAACCTGAGAAGAGAGGAGTTTGGGGAAAGAGACCTCAGTGGGATATAATGCTGTGGAGGCTACTCTCCTTAGCGTCCTTTTGCTGATGTTAATTGGGGTTTTTATGGGGATTTTATTGTGTTTTAACTATTTATGTTGTAAACCGCCCTGAGACCTATTGGGAGAAGGGCGGTCTAAAAATTAAATAATAATAATAATAATAATAATAATAATAATAATAATAATAATAATAATAATAATAATAATCCATTTTCTACAGGGGGACGGATCTTTAACATCTGGAGACCAGCTATAATTCTGGGAGCTCTCTTGGTCTCACCTGGAAGTTGGCAACCCTAGCTATTGTAGACCATCTGGCCATGTTCCCTATCCCCCTCTGTAAATAGTTGAAAACACCAACCACAGAAAGGCACATTCTGACATTCTCTTGCCAAAATGAGGTTAGAGCTAGGGATGCCAGCCTCTAGGTGGGACCTGAGGATCCCACAGAATTCCAGGCAACAGAGACCAGTTCCCCCGGAGAAAAGGATGCTTTGCAGGGTGGACTCTAGAAATCATACCCTGTTGATATCCCTTCCCTCCCAAGATTCCCTCCTCAAATCTCCACCTAATAACACCCCCCCCCCAATATGGGAAAATTTAGAATCATAGAATCCTAGAGTTGGAAGGGGCCACACAGGCCATCTAGTCCAACCCCCTGCTCAACGCAGGATCAGCCCAAAGCATCCTAAAGCAATACTTATTGGAGCACCAAGGGCAATCCATCAGCCTGAAGAACGGTACCCTCCCTAATGCCTTTGTGATCTGATCTGGGTGGGTGGGAATGACATTGGGCAAGACAGGCAGGTGACATTTGTAGATGGGGGGGGGGAAACCAATGCTACCGGTTTCCTTAGCCGGCCGATTTCTAAAATGAAGCTCCTTTTCTTTAAACGTTTTTCAAAACCATTCTCAGGACACAGCCGTTTTCTGTATGCCGGGATACTCAGACTTAGCTGTTACAGCGCATCCAACCACAAAGGCTCGGCATGGAGGGCGGGGCGATTTCAGACTCTGCTTCTTGCAACCATTAAATCAGGGGTAGTCAAACTGTGGCCCTCCAGATGTCCATGGACTACAATTCCCAGAAGCCCCTGCCAGCATTCGCTGGCAGGGGCTTCTGGGAATTGTAGTCCATGGACATCTGGAGGGCCGCAGTTTGACTACCCCTGCATTAAATTCTGGATCTGGTCAGTGTTACTCAGCATTTTATGAGGGATGGGTAGCCATCCCAGCTGGGATTTCTCAAGTTGTCCCCTGTAAGTTACGGTAAGGAAAAATAAAAGAAACCACAGCACACAACCATCCAACCAAGGCAGCAAAAGAAAGGAGATACATATTTAAAACCCATTGCTAAGTGATCCCAGTGTGGGAGAGGCAGTCCCAATGGAATGAGGGCAGAGTCTGCACTTACTTTGTTTATTCCATTGTCAATCCTGTTGGATTCAGTTCGATTTGAACTCGGGTCTTCCTCTTCCCCCTCCTCCCCATTGAAACAGGAAAGTGTTCTGCACATGGTAAAGGTAGTTTAGAAGGGGGGGGGGGGAAGCAAAGCCTCTTTCTTTTCTTGAAGGGGGGGGAGAGGAGCCAAGCAAGGAGCCTCTTTCTTTTCTTGGAGAGGGCGGGGGAGAGGTTCGAAGAAGGCAGAGAAGGGAGAAAAAATCCAAGACCGACAGAAGTTGAGAGAAATTAGGGGCTTCTCCTTTAATGAGCCTCTTGTGGCGCAGAGTGGTAAGGCAGCCGCCTGAAAGCTTTGCCCATGAGGTTGGGAGTTCAATCCCAGCAGCCGGCTCAAGGTTGACTCAGCCTTCCATCCTTCCGAGGTCGGTAAAATGAGTACCCAGCTTGCTGGGGGGTAAACGGTCATGACTGGGGAAGGCACTGGCAAACCACCCCGTATTGAGTCTGCCATGAAAACGCTAGAGGGCGTCACCCCAAGGGTCAGACATGACTCGGTGCTTGCACAGGGGATACCTTTACCTTTACCTTTACCTTTAATGCAAGCTTGTTACATGGCCACCTTTGGCCAATCAGGGCGTCTCTACCATGGAGGTTCAAAACAGCCTGCTTTCTCAATCCGAATCTTGAAATATTGGGCATTAAAAGCACTCTAAGATATCACACAATAAAGGTAGGGTCACTCCGGATCAATCCTTCTTGCTTCAGAAGGAAAATTTAAATCGCCCCAAATCAAAACGGAAACCGCATTCTGTGTAGATGGCAGGGACTGAATCGACCTGGGGTTGGAATAAAAGCTCTGTGCAGTTTACACCCTGATTTCAGAACAGAGGGATTCCAACCTGGTTGAGGAGCTGTGGAACTCCCTGCCACAAGATGCAGTGGTTATGGGCCCTATCCTTTCTAAAACATAGATTCTGATGGGTCACTGTGTTGATCTGAAAAAGGTGAACGAAGTTGGAGTCAAGTGGCACCTCTAAGTCTAACAAAGTTTTATTCTTGATATAAGATTTTATGTGCACATGAAAGTTTATACCAGGAATAAAATTGGTTGGCCTTACAAGCGCTGTTGCATGCACATGAAGGCTTCTACCGGGAATAAAACCTTGTTTGTCTTAAAAGTGCCCCTGGACTCAAACATAGTTCTTTGTAAAGCACGTCTGACGACTTCCTCAGACAATGGGTCCCACAACAGCTCTTAGCGCCAAAAACGGATTGGGACCTCCATGTTTAGAAATAGGCTACCTGGGAATATGCAGGAGGAACCAGGCGCATTCATGCTCGGCTTTTGGCTCTCCCAGGGTGGCCTCTGTGGGAAACCTAATAATCGGCTAGCTGCACTCTTGTGCTGATCTTTCACCAGCACCACTGTACTTGCCAGAAAAAACAAACTGTCAAATGTGCATTGAATTCCACCGAACAGCCCCCAGATTTCCAAAAGCCATGTACTTCAAGAGTTCAGATGCCTTCCCCTCATTTGGGCAGACTAAGATTTCACAGAATCACAGAATCATAGAGTTGGAAGGGGCCATACAGGCCATCTAGTCCAACCCCCTGCTCAACGCAGGATCAGCCCTAAGCATCCTAAAGCATCCAAGAAAAGTGTGTCTCCAACCTTTGCTTGAAGACTGCCAGTGAGGGGGAGCTCACCACCTCCTTAGGCAGCCTATTCCACTGCTGAACTACTCTGCCTGTGAAATTTTTTTTCCTGATATCTAGCCTATATCGTTGTACTTGTAGCTTAAACCCAATTTCATCCCAATGTGATCTGGGCTTGGTTCCCGCTTGGTCCCCGTGCACCAAGGATCCCCCGTAGGTTTTGCCCCAGTTCCCCTTTGTGAGCCACAGCCAGGCCTGAGATGCCCCTGCAACCCCTTTCCTTAGGCCATGCCAGGACGGCCTGCCGTCAGCTAACTGGAGCTGAAAAGCAGTCACCAGGCATCAGAGCTGAGCCGTGGGTCTCTTTCGTCAAGCGCCCTGGTTGTGGGGCTGTGTGGGGGCCCAGCTGCCTGGTGCATTATTAATCCGACATGCCCCAGCACTTCTCCGGGCTGAATTATTGATGGGCTTGGGGGGCTCACTGGTCGGTAACAATTAGTCTTCCTTGACTTAGAACGTGAGGGGGGCTTTGGAGGGACTTCCCTTCTCCTCTGTGTCCTGCTCCGTATATTTTTACCTTCTTGCCTGAGGTTGTATGGATCTTTGTGTGTGTGTGTGTGTGTTCCCTACACTCTTTCAGCTGTCCTTTTCATTTCACCCTCATTCAACAGTGGTGTTCTTTTATGGCATTTCGGTGCCCTTTAGAAGTCAGCGATGTGGGGGGAAAGATTGGCACAGGAGGAAATTTGACATGAAAATAAAGATCCAGGAGTCCAGTTTTAAGGACAAAAATGGGATATCGTTTAGGTTTTAAAAATTCTCCCTCTTCTTTCCACTATTATTCGGATTTTTCCCTTTCGCAGTTTTTAAATTCTGTTGTTTGCTCTCTTTTTCCGTGGTGCAGTTTCCTAAAAGACCACTATTGTTGTAATCCTCCTGGGTCAAAGTTCTGGGATTCCATAACAGGTCTGATGCTTTAAGTCTCGATCTATCAATCAGTTGCAAAGATCTCCTCAAGCTGAAGTTCCAGGGTTTTCGCTTCCTTTTCTAGATCTCCAGAAGAAAAATCTCTGGGTGAGAAGCCAAAAGCAAGAGGGCAGGCTGACTCCTTTTAGCTCCTCCCAGGAATGGGGTGCCATCCTCTGCCTCCCCCGGCTCCACCTCCTGTTATCCTCAGCACCATCCTTCTGTGTCTAAGGACATAGATCTTCAAAGGATTTGGTCCACCAAGCTCCACCCCTGAGCTCTGAAGGATAGCCAGATAGGGCCATTCCTCACAAGTTTAACGTAGCAGAAGGGTTGCAAATTGTAAACACTACAAATTTGCAGTTCCGCAAGATGTCGCACACAATCTGCAATAATCCTGCAACAGTTCCGCGAAAAGTGATTCGTTGTTGCGCTTCTAGGGAAATCGGCAAAAGTGGATTCACCCTCTGAAAAGCGCTACACTCTTGCAAACAATATGCAACAGTAGCGAAAAAGACCTGTGCGGTTCCAACCATTGTTGCGGTTCCAACAAAGTCCCTCCCCCTCGCTCTCTCCTCCGAACTTCCGGCGAAGTGTTCGCCATTTTTTTTCTTTGCGGGCACCGATACCAACGAATAAGCAAGGAAGCACCTGGCTTTCCAGCACGATCACTTTCGAAAATTGTATCCGAAAAGCACAATAGTATTTGAAAAGTACAGTAGCACACACCGTCACGGTCCCTCACGGTCATTCTGACCAGCAAGCTGTCATCTCCAGCTGCCAACAAGTCTCCTACAGAGTCAGGTCCTTGGTCCATCTTGCTCACAGTTGCCTGACAATACTCCCCCGGAGACCTGGGCCCCAAAGCTTTTCCCACTGCCTGGGGCCTTCTGCATCATTCCATGCTTGTTGGGCTCCTCCACTGAGCTGGCCTCTCTCCTCATCTTCCTGGCTTACTTGCTCCCTCCCGGTCTCTAGAAAAGCTCCAGAGATCCATCACCATAAATCTATAGACGTCCTTCACGGTTAAGACATCCCAGAATTCTCTGGGGCATGGCCTCCACTCTGAGCTGGGACTGGCGATGGGAAGGCAAGGTGTAGCAATCAAAGAAATGAGTGTACGTGTGTCCCCACTTTGTCTGCAAGAACGGTGGTAATGAATATTCTATGGATCAGGTGTGGGCAAACTGTGGCAGTTCCCATGAGTCCCTGCCAGCGAATGCCAGCGAATGCTGGAAGGGGCTCATGGGAATTGTAGTCCATGGACATCTGGAGGGCCACAAATTGCCCACACCTGTGTAAGTGAATATTTACTATTGGCAGACTTCAAATACGCAAAGGTATGGAGACACAACTTTGTATAGAAACAGAGGAGGGAGAGAGTCCTAACTGTCTAACTGCCCTGTTCTTTTCATTCAGTCTGTTATGGAGGCAAGCAGGTAGGAAATCTCCAGCTGAGTCAATCAGGACACAGGAGTAGATTATTTGAAAAATATCAGGGGGTTCTTAATCTAACTATGCTAAATACACATATCCTCTGATGCCCCCTGCAGGGTATTTTTCATATCATAGAATCATAGAATTATAGAGTTGGAAGGGGCCACACAGGCCATCTAGTCCAACCCCCCTGCTCAACGCAGGATCAGCCCAGAGCATCCTAAAGCATCCTAAATATTCTGTTCAGTTGTGCACACTGTAGATCTTGCACATTCCAACAACTTAATGTCTTCAATTTCTATACCTAATTTGACGTCTGAAAGTTTTGACCATCTTTGACTGGCGTCTGGCAGGTGTCAGAACTCCGATTTTGACAGTGTTTGACAGAAAGCAATTACCGCTTGGAAATCTTTGACCGCTGTCATGGAGCATAATGGAATGAAATTTAAAGCAGTTCTCTTAGTAGATGTAAGCAAACATAGCCCCTGAGGTTTCAAATTGGATTTTGGTTCTGAAATTCAGGGGCCAAATTCTGATGTCAAGATTCTTAAGGCAAAATCTGGAATGTGACAATTGGCCATTCCACCCCCCCCCCCCAACATGTTGCAAGGAGGGAGGCCACTGTTAATTTCCCGGCCTCAGCTGGAGGCCTGGCGGAACAGCTTTGTCTTACAGGCCCTCCAGAACTGTTGAAGGTCCCAGAGTGCCCTGATCTCCTCAGGGAGAGCATTCCACCAGGTTGGGGCCAGGACTGAAAAGGCCCTGGCTCTAGCTGAGGCCAGTTTTCCTTCTTCGGGGCCAGGAATCCTGAGCAACTGCTGATCGCTGTATCTGAGTGCGCTTTGGGGGAGAGGTGGTCCCATAAATACCGGGGTCCCAGACTGGGAAGGGCTTTGAAGGTTAGTACCAAAACCTTGAACCTGATCTGGTCTCTGATCTGGAGCCAATGCAGCTGGGAGAGCACTGCTGTAATGTGTGCTGTCCACTGAGTCCCATGAAGAGCCAAGCTGCTGCATTCTGGACCAGCTAGACTTTCCAGATCAGCTTCAGGGGCATCCCTGTGTAGATTGAATAATAGAAGTCTAGTTTGGAGGTGGATTCTGGTGGTTAGGCTGGATACTCACAGGCCTGGCTCAAGCTGTCACGCCAGGCTAAGATGGTAGAATGCCTAGCAAGCAACTTATTTGTGACCTGGGGCTCCATAGACTAAGGGAGGCATCACACCCAGGCTCTTGATGATGGCCCTAGGTATTAAACAGATCCTATCAAGAGGCCAGAGTTGCACTGCATCTCCTTCAGCATGCTGGCCCAGCCAGAGGACCTCCGTCTTTGCTGGATTTAACTTCAGCCGATTCCTCTTTAGCACACCTACCGTGATCTCCAAGGACTTGGCCAAGGAGTCTGGGGGTGTTGATGGATGACTGTCCATCAACAGAAATAGCTGGTGACAACCCAGTCCAAAATTCTGGACCACTTAGATGTTAAATATAAAGGCAGTGTGATGCAGCGGTAAAAAGAGGCAAATGCCATTTTGGGCTGTATCAACATGGGCATCACATCAAAATCACAAGATGTCATAGTCCCATTGTATACGGCACTGGAGTACTGTGTGCAGTTAGAATCATAGAGTTGGAAGGGGCCATACAGGCCATCTAGTCCAACCCCCTGCTCAATGCAGGATCAGCCCAGAGCATCCTAAAGCATCCAGGAAAAGTGTGTATCCAACCTTTGCTTGAAGACTGCCAGTTCTGGAGGCCTCACTTCAAGAAGGACGTGGATAAAATTGAAAGGGTACAGAGGAGAGCGACGAAGATGATCTGGGGCCAAGGGACCAAGCCCTATGAAGATAGGTTGAGGGACTTGGGAATATTCAGCCTGGAGAAAAGGAGGTTGAGAGGGGACATGATAGCCCTCTAAGTATTTGAAAGGTTGTCACTTGGAGGAGGGCAGGATGCTGTTTCTGCTGGCTGCAGAGGAGAGGACACGCAGTAATGGGTTTAAACTACAACAATATAGGCTAGATATCAGGAAAAAAATTTTCACAGTCAGAATAGTTCAGCAGTGGAATAGGCTGCCTAAGGAGGTGGTGAGCTCCCCCTCACTGGCAGTCTTCAAGCAAAGGTTGGATACACACTTTTCTTGGATGCTTTAGGATGCTTAGGGCTGATCCTGCGTTGAGCAGGGGGTTGGACTAGATGGCCTGTGTAGCCCCTTCCAACTCTATGATTGTGTGATATAGATATTAAAGAACAACACAGAGAACATAGCTCCCTCTGGGACTCTGCATATTAGGGCTCGCTCGGGAAACAGACGGGGGGAAGAATGGAAAGAGGCCCACAGAATTAACCATCCCACCCAGGCATCTGTCAGATCCCCGTAGGAGTCCAGGGCTGGTTCTGCACTTATGCCCCCCCTCCCCCCCATTGTTGAGCCTGCTGAATTCAGATCAATCTGAACCTGGGTCTTCCACCTTCCTTTTTCCCAAATTGAAACAGACTGCGTTCTATACTTAATTGTGTGGCTGCCCCCACTTGATTGGGGACGCTCAGAAAGGGGAGCGGGGGTCATGAAGCTTCAGCCGGCATTGAAGGAGCGCAATGCTGGAGAGGGCTTTATTTCTGCCATTCGTCTCCTGACTCTACAACCAAAACAAACGGGGAAGAGGGGGGAATGGAGCATGAGGCTACTTGTTTATTTTTCTTTTCCTGAGCGAGTGATGGGGGGGGAGAGAACAAGGGGGGAAGACAATCTGAAAGGCACATAGAAGTGTGGGCTTGGAACACAGTCACTTTAGAAGTGAGAGCAAAAATAAGTCTTGTGAGGGAATGGCAACCAGGAACCAGGCAGTTTTTGAGCTGATGCCCTGACCAATCAGCGACAGACTGCTTCGTCACATCAGCATTGGAGGCATTGGGTAGGAAGTTAATCCAGCAAAATGCAGAGATCTACACTTTATACTGGGGCTTTCGGAGCACTTTTCTCAAATGTAGCAAGTTATATCCGCTCCTGGATATTGTGAGGGAAAGGTAGTGTCACCATGGATCAATCATAGGCATTGAAAAGGGAAAATGGAAATTGAATAATGTGTAAATTTTTAAAAATAGCTTTTTAACATTCGTAGTCACCAGGGATTAAAAGCCCAGTGCAGATACAGCCCAGGAATGGCCAGGAAATTGCCCTAGAGCAGGGGTAGTCAAACTGCGGCCCTCCAGGTGTCCATGGACTACAATTCCCAGAAGCCCCTGCCAGCGAATGCTGGCAGGGGCTTCTGGGAATTGTAGTCCATGGACATCTGGAGGGCCGCAGTTTTACTACCCCTGCTCTAGAGGGTGTCCAGGGAGGAGTTGGAAGCAATTTATTAGAATGGAAAAAAGGAAAGCCCCCATGAGGAGGAGAATGGATTTCTTCCACACACACACACACACACCCTGTGAGCAAATTGAGGCCCAAAAGGGAAGGGGGGAATCTCTAATGGAGGAAAGAGGGGTGAATTTTTGTCACTGTCAGAAACAAGCAATCCTTTTAGAGCAGATCCCTCCCCCCTATGCATGCATCTCTGGTCTCACCCTCAGAGTGACCACAAAGGCAGGGAGTGAAGCTGCCACATGTCTCTGTCAGTTTGTTCTTTGCAGACGCTGCTGACCCTTGATGGGCCACTGGCTGGTGATCCCACTGGGGGATCTCGAGATATCCTGGGATCACAACAGATCCCCAGCAGCCAGAGACCAATTTCCCTGGAGAAGACGGCTGCTTTGGAGGGTAACTTCCCCTCCTCATACACTCCCTCCCCAGGCTCGACCCCTAAAACTCCCGGAATTTCCTAACTCAGAATTGGCAGCCTTACCTCGCACAGAGGGGTGGCCATGACTGACTTAACAAGGGGGGGGGGAGTGGGTGACAATGATTCTGGGATCTCATCCAGGCCTTTAGCCTGGGAGAGTGCTCCCAGCATGTGAAAATTCAACGGAGTGGCAGGTGGGGATTTGAAGCAAATATGGAAATGTCCTGTTCCAAACGTGGCTCTGCTTGGGGCTGCCCTTGAAGACTGTTTGGAAGCTGCAGCCAGTCAAGAATGCGACAGGAAGAAGGCATGTTGGGGCCAGGAGTAGGGAACATAGGACTACGACATTATAGCCATTCTCAGGCCCAGTTAAAGGGCCTGTTTTTGTCCCTTGTAGCACTCCGTGGCTTAGGACCAGTTTATCTGCTGGGCCGTCTTCACCCAGGCCTTTTTGCCTAGGAGAACAAAGTTTCAGTCCAGCCAAAATTAAGCCAAAAAAGGTTTAATGCTGGGGATGAGCAGGCTTCTGCAGGAGGTGGAGCCAGCCACAAAATGCCTACTGCAGCTTTCCTTCAGCCACAGAGTGAAGGTCATTGTGCTGTGACAGCAGCTGATCCCAAAGCAACATTTTAAGAAGTCTGCACAGCCAATGAAATCTCCAAAGCCCCATCTGGCCCCACTCACTTCCTGAGCAGTCTTGGTGCCCATGGGCACTGTGTTGGGGACCCCAGGATTAAGATGTGGAACCTGATGGGATCTGGTGAAGGAGGAGGAGAGCCTGTCCGCTGTTTTCCAAGGGGTGGAATCAGCTGGGAAAAAAATTGGCCCCAGTGGCTTATAAAACCTGATATATCCAACAAGATGATTGAATTGGCACTCAAAGGAAGAACTCCTGCTGGGTCCATAAAAATGCTGGATGCCGGGTCACTTTCACCATGGCAGCTAAACGCCCTGCACCTGGAGATTTGCAAGGCAGACAGCGACTTGCCCTGGGGGAATCCAGGAATTCACTGCCTTGGTGTGAGGCCTTGCTCCAGTTTCACCCACTGTCCTTAAATCACCTCGACAACTACACATCCTGCTCACTTGCTGCTAGTTTGCCAACCTTTGTGTGTGTGTGTGTGCGTGTGTGGGGGGATGTTCTGCTCCTTTAATTAAAATGTAATGGGGCATTATTTATTCCCATACTAACCCAATCTCATCCCTGGCCACGGCAGCCCCCTTGAACCCCCCTTGCCTTGAAAGCCGCAGAGGGGTTTCCACAACTCCCTTGTGTCCCTGGGCAACACTTCCCACCCCCTGACCTGGCACAGCTCATCCGGTTCACTTGCGATGCCTCTAAGAGCCAGTCTGGTGTAGTGGTTAGGAGTGCGGACTTCTAGTCTGGCATGCCGGGTTCGAATCTGCGCTCCCCCACATGCAGCCAGCTGGGTGACCTTGGGCTCGCCAGGGCACTGATAAAGCTGTTCTGAGCAAGCAGGAATATCAGGGCTCTCTCAGCCTCACCCACCTCACAGGGTGTCTGTTGTGGGGAGAGGAAAGGGAAGGCGACTGTAAGCCACTTTGAGCCCATTTCAGGTAGGGAAAAGCGGCATATAAGAACCAACTCTTCTTCTTCTTCTTCTAAGACAGAGTGGAGACGTAGTGCTGAGCCTTTGGCTGCCCTCTGTGTTGGCACGGGGTACGCAGGACTCTATGGATGCCTCCAAGGAACAGGTGCTTGGCCTGGGTGTGTGAGGGAATGTGCCCAGCTGCTGACGGCAGGCTGACTTTTCAGGGTGTTGATGCAAAGCAGGGTGGGGAAACCCCCAGAGAATGGGGGGGGGCTTCTCCAGGGCCCCTGTTTGCCAGAGATAAAGGAGTCAGCTGGAAAGCCTTTTGTCTGCTTATCTGTGCTGCCAGAGCTCTCTCCCTCCCCCACCCCCCCCCCGCCCCCGCACCGACTGTGGGGCACCCTAAAGCAGGATGTCACACAAGCTCATAATGAAGCTTTCCAATTAATTGCCACCATTAAGGATCCAATTAGTGTATTAGAACCGCGGGCAGGCAAGCAGAAATGGCAGTGGGTGGGGCTGCCCCAAAGAGCTTCATTCATTCTTAACCAACAAAGCAGCAATGCAATTAATTTCTTGGCTCCTCCGCTCACCCCCAAAGCCAGAGGGCAGCTCTTCTTTGCCAGGACCCTTAACATGAGCCAGAGCCCGTTCTCCCTTCTTTGTAACGTTACGGCCTTTGTTTTGGAACAGATGATATAATCATGCAAATGAGCATTTCAACCATTGAATTATATTCAATTATATACTGAAAAACAACAAAATCACATGTGTGTTTCAGAGCACGTGCAGAATGCTTCTGTCGCAGAGCGCCGTTCAGAGGCTGGGGGGCAACCGTGGAGCCAGTTTTCTTTGGAGTTGCCATTCATAGAATCATAGAATCATAGAGTTGGAAGGGATCTCATGGGTCATCTAGTCCAACCCCCTGCACTGTGCAGGACACTCACAACCCTCTTGCTCATCCACTGTAACCTGCCACCCCCTTGAGCCTTTACAGAATTAGCCTCTCAATCAGATGGCTATCCAGCCTCTGTTAAGAATTGCTGAACATAGAGAACCCACCACCTCCCGAGGAAGCCTGTTCCACTGAGGAACTGCTTTAACTGTCAGGAACTTCTTCCGGATGTTTAGATGGAATTTCTTTTGAATTAATTTCATCCCATTGGTTCTGGTCGGTCCCTCTGGGGCAAGAGAGAACAATTCTGCTCCATCCTCTACATGGCAGCTGTCTTCCATTGGCAATGGCAAGAAACTGGGACCCAACCGTTCAGGGGGGTCTTGGGGGGTGTCATGCCTGCACCCTTCGTTCTGGCACCAGAGGGTGTTCTGGAGGCAGAGGGTCTCCTGGAGGCACCAGGAGAACTGGTTGCCACAGATCAGGAGCTACCTGATCTCCTGGATCGACTAAACTTCCCTGTACCTGTGAGCCAAAGGCCATATGTATATTATTTAAATTCTGCCAAGAAGAATTGATCCTATTGAAGGACTTCACTAGCCAACATTAAGTTGAAAAACAACCACTGATGAAGACTCACTTGAAAATGGTTTTAATCTGGAGGCCGTTTTGGTTGTTCTATTAAAAGAAGAGATAAGACACTTATCTCTCTTTATTATAGCCTAGGGTAGGTTCTTTCTTCTGTTATTAAGCCCTGAATGGCAGCATTGATGGAGATCTAGACAGTTGTCTGAAGATCAGCATGCCTGTTCGTTGTCAAGGTAGAATTAGATCCAGCTTCAAGCCCTCTGGCTGAGGGCTGCTCCACCCTGCTCTGTGTATTTCAGGATGACCTTGCCTCAAGTCCCTTTGTGGGTTCAACATGTGCATTCCCTGCCTATCTTCCCAGACAACTCCTTATTCTGGTTCACGAAGAGCTCTGCCTGCCTGGCTCCTGGTTCCTGACTTCGGCTTGACTTTTTACTATGCTCCCAGCTCTAGACCCTTGGCTTTGGTTCCTGAGCATGCTCCCAGCTCTAGACGTACAGCTTGGGTTCCCAGCTTCTGACCACAGTTTGGCTTTGATTATTTCTCTGGCTCTGGACTCCGGCTCAGCCTGACTCTGCATCCAAATCTTTTATGAGTATGTTGAACAACACAGGGCCCAGGACAGATCCCTGAGGCATTCCACTCATTATTCCTCTCCAAGAGAATGCCGGACCATTAACAAGCTTCCATGTTCTTCATTCAAAACTCTCTTGTAATACAAGCCTCTGGCAGGGGCTGGGCTGGGCTGGGCTGGGGGTGTTGTCCAAAAAAGTGCTTCTGGCACAGGATCCAGTGTATGGACACCACAAATGTCTGTTTGGAGGGGAAAGTCTCCTGAATATGAAAGTATGTTGTTTGGGGTGGTCCAAAGACTGTTTTGGGGTGCAGCCTTGCCCCGTTGACTGCCTGTGCTATTGTTCTGGGGACACCCCACTTTGGAGCTGCTGTCTCAAGAACTGGGCTTTGGACCAGGAAACAGCACATGTCCTCTGGAAGGGGGAAGTCCCCTGAACCTGAGGTGTATGACATTTGGTGGTCCATGCTCTGTTCTGGGGTGTAGAGGGAGTTTCCTCATAAAAAGCTCCCTTGTAGTATAGGCCTTTTGCAGGGGTGATAGTCCAAACCCTGTTTTGGGGTTTGGAGCTCTTTTAAATATTGTTGGTGGAATGATTTCACGAATAAGAACAAGGAATAGGGAATAAGGCATAAGTAACCAACTCCAGTCTCCTTTCTGTTGAAAAGAGGGGCCAGGAGAGTTTCGGAAGCATCTCCAAATCGCTTTGGGGGCTCGGCCAGCCCGGCTTCTGCAACTCAGCGCTGGCTGATATTCAGCAGTCTCCTGCCTCCATTCCTCTCTGCTTGGGCCATCGATTGGCTGGGCTTGAAAAACGAGACCCAAATGCTGCACTAATCAAGATAAATGAGGCTGGTTGTCTGTAGTCGCTTCTGGTTACAGCCAAGGCAGAGGACCTGAGGCCAGACTGCTGGGTGGAAGGAGTGAGGGTGGGGGTGACCTTGCTTCACTGTGACTCTCCCATCACCCCCCCCCAATCCATGCAGCAGGAAGTAACTTGGAGGGGGGACTGTGGGATCAGGGAACGGCTTTTCCAAATCATGGGGCTCATGCTTCTCTGTCAACTATCATTGCAATAATAGAACAAACGTTTGAGTCCAGGAGCACCTTTAAGACCAACAAAGTTTTATTCAAGGTGTACGCTTTTGTGTACGGATGCCCACGCAAGCTAACATCTTGAATAAAACTTTGTTGGTCATAAGCTGCCTTTGGACTCAAACGTTAGTTCTGCCACTTCAGACCCACTTGAATCTATTGCAGTAATAATAATAATTTGGGATGCCACCCTCCAGGTGGGATTTGGGGATCCCCCAGAATTACAGCTCATTCCTATGCAGAGATCATTCCCAGAGAGCCAGCATGATGTAGCGGTTAAGAGGGTGGCCTCTAAGTTGGAGAACCAGGTTTGATCCCCCTCTCCTCCTCCACTTCCAGCCAGATGGGCGACCTTAGGACAGTCAGAGTTCTCTTAGAGCTGTTCTCTCCGAGCAGTTCTATCAGAGCTTTCCCAGCCTCACCTACCTCACAGGGTGTCTGTTGTGGGGGGAGGAAGGGAAGACGATTGGAAGGTGCTTTGAGACTCATTTGGGTAGTGGAAAACGGGGTATAGACACCAACTTTTCTTCAACGGGAGAAAATAGCCGCTTTAGGGGGTGGACTCCCTGGCGCTGCACCCACTGAGGTCCCTCCCCTCCCTAGACTCCCTCCCCAAATCTCCAAGGAGTTTCCCAGCCTACCCACCTCCATTCCCTGCTGGTGGCATCACTAATAATTATTATTGATACTAATACCATTTATTCATTGTAGAAATGTCTAAGCCTGTGCCTCACCTGAAAACTCATGGGATATCCTTATCCATGGTTCCTCTATATATTTGTGAAACAGCCTGGGGGTTGGAACGTGTCCGGCTGTCCGAGTTGGAATAGGGCTGCACTCTGATTGGCCTTCCCCTTACAGCTCCCGCCCTCCCTCCCTGGACGCTAGCCACATTCCTCTCAGACACGATAGAGGAAGACCCGAGTTCAAATCAATCTGAATTCAGCAGGACAGACAACGGAATAAACAAAGTAAATGCAGAATAAGCCCAGGTGTCTTTTTGTTTGGACTGCGCTTAGTGAAGTTCTCACTTTGTAGTTGTGAAGCTGGAAAATCTCAACTTCTCACTGAGTAGCTGTATAAAAGGATTGAAAGGGGGGGGGGGCTGGTTCAGCCTGCTTCTCGCAGGGGCTGCCCTGAGGGTGTCCTTTGGCCATCCCTGCAGGGAGCCAGGAGAAAAGGACCATGCTACGAATTAAGCAGCTGGGTTCCAAGGAGGACACCTGCTGGACAAGAGGAGTGAAGCGGCTGGGGTTGGGAGCTGTGAGCTTGGAACACCCTCTTGTGGTCAGCAGATGGCATGGCAAAAAAAGACATTTTGTTAGCAAAAGGCATCCTTTCTCAACTTTTGTGCCTCTAAGACAGGGGTAGTCAAACTGCGGCCCTCCAGATGTCCATGGACTACAATTCCCAGGAGCCCCTGCCAGCGAATGCTGGCAGGGGGCTCCTGGGAATTGTAGTCCATGGACATCTGGAGGGCCGCAGTTTGACTACCCCTGCTCTAAGAAGCCCTGAACATTCTTCAGGATTCGAGGAACCCCAGAAGTGGCTCAATCATGCAGAATATGGTTAGGAAGCAGAGCTGTGAGCACTCCCACCCATCACCCTTCCCCTTTCCACCCCCTCCATTGGTCATTTTGGGAAGGGAGGGTGGGTCAACATTACCATATATGGTCCTATCACCTGATCAATGTTTACATTCTTAAAAATAAAAAAATTAATTAACTCCCACCCATTTGGGAACTTCTCCCAGGACCGTCAAGAAACCCCAGGTTGAGAAAGCCCGGCTTAAGCACTCGTCTGGCCAAACAAAGTTTGAGACCCAGAAAATTCAAGGCATAAGCTTGTTGTGGGTACGGGTCGAATGGAACTAGGCTTCAGCAGTTCATAGATCAAGCCCAATGGGCAATAAAGGAAGAAGAGTTCGAGCTTCTCATGCAGATCGAGATATAAGATTTAGTAGGCATTACAGAGCCTCTTGTGGCGCAGAGGGGTAAGGAAGCAGAAATGCTGTCTGAAGCTGTCTGCCCATGAGGTTGGGAGTTCGATCCCAGCAGCCGGCTCAAGGTTGACTCAGCCTTCCATCCTTCCGAGGTCGGTAAAATGAGTACCCAGCTTGCTGGGGGGTAAACGGTCATGACTGGGGAAGGCCCTGGCAAACCACCCCGTATTGAGTCTGCCATGAAAACGCTGGAGAAGAAGAAGAAGAAGAAGAGTTGGTTCTTATATGCCGCTTTTCCCTACCCGAAGGAGGCTCAAAGGGGCTTACAGTCGCCTTCCCTTTCCTCTCCCCACAACAGACACCCTGTGGGGTGGGTGAGGCTGAGAGAGCCCTGATATCACTGCCCAGTCAGAACAGTTTTATCAGAGCCTGGCGAGCCCAAGGTCACCCAGCCGGCTGCATGTGGGGGAGTGCAGAATCGAACCCGGCTTGCCAGATTAGAAGTCCGCACTCCTAACCACTACACCAAACTGGCTCACCCCAAGGGTCAGACATGACTCGGTGCTTGCACAGGGGATACCTTTACCTTTAGGCATTACAGATGACTGGAATGCCGTAGTGGATGGATATCAGTTGTCAAAAAAGAAACCGAAGATGTCCGATCTGTGCTTGCTGGCGAAGAAGGCAGAGTTCTGTGTGGGCCCCCATACCCTTCTTGTCCAGCAGTCAGTGAAGCAGCTCTGTGACCGTGGCCTTGTTGGGGAGATACACATGGTGGATATTAACCACCCCCAGGAAAGTCTGAAGACTGTGCTTGGACTGTGGGGCAGGAGCCTGCTGGATTGCCTTGTGTCAGGTGGATGCCAGCCACGTCGATCCGGACCCCCCAAAACTCCACAGACAGCACCCTCACGTGGCACTTCTCCCATTTCACTTTAAGCCCGGCAGTTTGGAAGCGGCTGGGGACCTCTCGTGAGCGGGTGGCGAATTCTTCTTCGGCGCTCCCAGCAAGCAAAATGTCATCAAAATATGGGATGCCCTTGAGGAGGTCTTCCACGAGGTTTTGGAAGACCCCAGGAGCAACGCTTACCCCGAACTGCAGGCACCTGATCTTGAACGAGCTCTGGTGGGTGACGTCTGGGCTTCAGCCCACTCGTCATCTACAAGTAGCTGCTGGTAGGCCTGTGTCAGGTCAAGCTTCGTGAAGACCTTCCCTCCTACGAGGGAGGCCAGCAGGTGGCTGATTACTGCCGCTGGGTTCGAGTGGTGCTGGAGAGCCTTGCTAAATGTGCACTTATCATCCGCACAGGTCCTAATGTCACCATTTGCCTTGAGACGGGTCACAATAGGCGTTTCCCAAGGAGCGTTGGGAACTGGTTCGAGGACCCCTTGCTTGATGAACTAGTCCAGTTCTGTGACTATTTTTGGCTTCAGGGCAAAAGGCATGTGCCTGGCCTTGAGCTGAATGGGAGCGACTTGTGGGTCGAGGGCGAGGGAGGCCAGCAGCCCAGTGACTGGTCGAAGACTGCAGGAAATTCTTTGCAGACGTCTGGCAAGGTGGCCGTCTGGAGCCAATGAATGCCTGTGAACAGGATTCCCAGCAGCTTCAACCACTCAAGGCTGAGGACACTAGTGCCCTGCCCTTCAACCACAACCAGCTGTCAAGGGCAGACAGAACTCACAACAAGACTTCTATAGAAAGAAAGCTTTAATTGGAAGTAGATCTGAACACTTTAACATCTGAAGTCAAGACTGTTCGATATCAGGGAAGCGAGCAGTTATCAATACGATTCTCCCACCGAAACCAGACCCGTTCCCAAGGGGAGGGGTGTCATCCTCCACCCAGGTGCCATCCTGGCCTTCCTGCCGAAGTGTCTCTGTTAGCGCGGCCTTGGTCAGCTCGGCGCCTCAGGCTGTAGATAAGATGTTTACAGGGACACTGGTAACAAATATCACAGCAGGGAGAACATGCAGTGTGAAAGCAGAGGGGGGATCAAAGAAAGGGGGGATCAAAGGAACACTACAAAGACATAAGCATTCTGGTTACATGGGAAAGGCAGCAAAAGTACACACACACAAAGATGGAGTCCCTCAGGTTCAGTTGAATCAAACATGGCAGAGAGCAGGGGACTGATCCTGACACCAGCCACTGGCGTCTGGAGAAGGACTTGAATGAGACGTGGAACTCCCTGATGCCCAGTAATGGCACCCCTGTGCCCGGATAGTATTTTATGTGGACCAGCAGGGGGTGTAGTGGTGGGCCCCCATTCGGGCAGAGGCACCAGACCTTGGCGCTTGAAATTGTCAAGAGCGATGACCCTGCTTCGAGCTCCATTTCACACGGCAATCCCTAAATTGTGACCACGATACAGATCTTTGGCTCCGTGCAAAACTGCGTGCTGCTGACTGTAGTGGAGTCATCATGGCTCATGGTGGCAATGGTCATTATTTGATTTGGTGACCTTCAATGCTGCTGGGTAGGGCTAGAACGTGTGCCCTTGTTGGAATGACGTTGTTATTGTTGTCGGTTTTTATAATCCATGGTGGAGGTTCTGGGGCTGCCCGAGGAGCCAAGACACCCTGTAGCTCCCGTCGAATGGCACACCTTGGCAATGGGCCCACTCTTCTTGCACACCTGGCAAATGGCATCCTGGAACTTGTATGCGTGGCATGCATGCAATCCTCCACAACTGGCGCAGCTGGCAAAAGAATATGATGTGGACTGACTGAATATGATGTGCCAGAAGGTCTGGACGTGGTTGACCTCCTTGTCATCCTTGTTGGTCTCCAGGGAAGAGACGGTCTCATGGTGGACCTCTCTTGCTCACAGGTGGTGCAGGGTACGAGGGCGGTGGCCACGCACCTCCTTTATGTCTTGGGCGATGGCCTTGGCAGACAAGGCTTTCTCAAGGACCGTTTTCAAGTTGGGGTCCTTTTGGGCGAGGGGGCAGTGTGTGTTCATCTCAGAGTCCACAGAGCAGGTGAGTCCGCAGCATTTCCTCGGTGTCATGAAAAGAGCAGAATCATGTGGTACTCTGCAGCCACAAACTCGGCCACGGTTTCACCTTCCTTCTGGACACGCTTGTAGAAGGCATGGCGGCTGGCTACAATGCGGGGCTTTGGGCTCAGGTAGTCATTTAGCCGGGTTGGTGAACATGGTGGTCTTGAAGCTGGCGGGTGTAGTCAGGTCCTGGCTGAGCTCTAATGTGAGGAACGTGTTGGGCTGGGCATCCTGTTCCATGATGTTGTTGGCCAGGAAGTAGAATTTCAGCATTTGGATGTATGCCTCTCATTGGGCTAGCCGGTTCATATTGAAAGGCTCAAGGTGACCTGAGAGGCCATGTTGGATCCTGCTTGACTGGGTTTGCTTTTCTAGCAGCACGTTCGGTCAGTCTGATGGGCTCATTCCTGGAGGGTTGGGCACCGAGTGGGCAGTGAATCAGTTGGCGGATTGTCCCCCCTATGGAAGGCAGGGCTTTGCACCAGGGGTTTTTCAGTGGCTTTGTCCCCCCTTGGGTGGTGGGGCTCTGCATCTGCAGGGATTCCAGTGCAGATAGTATCCTAACATGGTTTGCTACTGTCATGATCCCATTCTTGTCACCAGTGCTAGATATGTAGGTTCAAGAGTCACATGACCCTGGAATCATTGCAGCTCTTTAATCATGAGAGTACATGATACAGAAAGTACCAAGACTTCACTCTGCTAACCCCACCCCCGAAAACCCCAACATATATACATACAAAGAACAATGGGGCTAGCTGAGGCTGGCTAGGGCGGCAAGCCATTGAGTAATTTGAACTGACTGGCTGTTGTGTTTGGCTGCAGCAGTTAGAGTCCAGGTCTACCTGTTCATACTGCAGACCATGTGCTCGGTCCTCTGTAGGATTGCCTGCCTGCCCACATACACCACAGAAAAGGTCAACGAGGAGATGGAGAGGGGCTATCTGTGAGGCGAGGGCTTGCCTGTCAAGAGATACTAGAGGAGGAGAGTGATGAAGAGTGCTTGCACTCGAAAGCTCACGCCTTGAATAAATCTTGGTTGGTCGTTGAATAAATCTTTGTTGGTCTTTGTTGGTCTTACTGGACTCTGAGGGCCATTTCGCACAAGGACCAATGTTGCCAATTGCTTTCACAAAGTGGAAACGCTATTTTAAATAGTTGGCGTTCCGCATACCTTCATCTGTACCTTCATCTGTAGTGGAATCCAGTAGCGTTTCATTCGTTCCCCACAGGTTTCCGGTCTCGCGGGAATCGCTATAAAGGAAGCGATTTTTTTCTGTGCTTGGTCCCGCCCCTGGCCGTCAATCAAACAAACAGCCAATGGGCGGTTGTCATCATGCTTCGGAAAAGCCCCTTTCCCTTTAAGCACAGGTGTTTTTTTTTTAAAGCATACACGTTGCAATGAATATGCGTTGATTCGTTGCAACCGAGAGACCCATCTAGCTGGCATGGGAGCTGGCCATTCATCGTTACCACGCTCCCCCGAGTGGAAAAAAAATCCCCCCCTGCACAGGTGCAATTTTTGGCCGAAATTAAAGGGAACTTGCAAACAGGGGGCTGTGTTGTGCTTGAGGACTTAGGGGAGCTTTAAAGCATTTCTGTGGAGGGACTGCAGCCGGAGAAGCCTCGCTGGGTGAATGAAGCCTCGCTGGTTTGTTGCTTTCCCCGCTCCGAGGAAAAGAAAATGGCGATCGCTTCGCCGGAAGTTTGGAGGAGAGAGCCAGGGGGAGGGACTTTGTTGCAACCGCTACATTGAGAACGCACAGGTCTTTTTCGCAAGTGTTGCAGGTTGTTGGCAAGAGTTTCTGAGGGTGAATCCACTTTTCCCGATTCTCCTGCAACACTAGCGCCAAAATCGCTTCGTTGTAGCAGGCAGGGGCAGATTTAGAAGGCGCCCCCACAGGCAACAAAGCCTCTCTCGGCCCGGCAGTGGTGGGGTGGGCCTGGGGAGGAAACATGGGCCGAGCCCAAGTGGGATTCCCACCCTTTAAGCCCGACGCAGGAAAATAGCATCCTGCCCAAGTCTCAAAGGCTGTGCAAGAACAAAACCAAGAATTTCAGCACATTCAAGTTCCCCGACTTCACATGGCACGGGTCATGGGGGTGGTTTACCTGGCCAGCTGTCCATCAGGAGATAGAGCTGGGTGTCATCACATATTGATGACACCCAAGCCCATAACTCCATGCCACCTGGGTGAGGGGGCGCGTAAAGATGTGAAGTAACGTTGGAGAGAGAATCGCACCTTGCAGCACTCCGCCTGGCGGTTGACTCTCCGTCCTCAGTCTTGGAGGAAAGCCATCGGCAACAATGTGGCAGTGAGTGAGAGGCTTGTGATCAACAACAGGGAATGCTGCAGTCAGATCTAATAATACCAGCAGGGTCACCCACCTCGGGCTAGCTGGCGTCGGAGATCATCCGTCGGGGGGACCAGCACCGTCTCCACCCCGTGGCCAGCTCAGAAGCTGGATTGGAACAGGTCCAGGACTGAAGCTTCATCCAGGAATGTGAGCAATTGGTATGCGGTTAGGATGGTGGTGGGCTTTATCTCCAGGGCACGACAGCCCTCCTCTGTGCACTCCCAGGCATTAAGCCTCTGTTAAGGGGACTACAGATCCTGAAGATGAAACTGTGAGGTGGGTGAGGCTGAGGGAGCCCTGAGATTACTGAAGAAGAAGAGTTGGTGCTTATATGATGATTTTCTCTACCCAAAGTGGCTTCCATTTGCCTTCCCACAACAAACACCCTTTGAGGTGGGTGAGGCTGAGAGAGCCCTGATATTCCTGCTTGGTCAGAACAGCTTTCTCAGTGCTGTGGGGAGCCCAAGGTCACCCAGCTGGCTGCATGTGGGGGAGAAGCAGAGAATCAAACCTGGCTTGCCAGATTAGAAGTCTGCACATCTAACCACTACACCAAGCTGGCTTTGAGACCACTGAGAAAGACCTCAAGAGCAGTTGAAACACGTTTCGTTTTCTGTTTTCTGTTTTCTATTTTTGTTTTTTGTCAGTTACGTGTCAAAACACTTTGGATCTGTTTAATAGTGCATGAGGTCCGTTGAGGTTTTAAAATTCTTTATGTGCACATGAAATAAATATTTGCATTTTACTATTTAATATATTCTGCTGCTGCTCAACCTTTTAGGTTCCTGGCTTGTGTAGACAGGTTAGGTTACTTTGATCCCTTTCGTTGTTTTATTGCAAAAGAAATTTAACAAACTCACGGAGAAAGGAGAGGGTCTATGAGTGACAGCTTATTAATGGAACTTCCATGTGTAGATGCAGTGTACCTGGCTGCCAGAGAAGGGAATGCACTGCTGCCTTCCTACCCTGCTTGTCAGCCCCTTGAAAATGGGACTCACTGGACCTATTGTCTTCTTCCGTAGGGATCGCCTTCCATTCTCATGGTCTTGCCACAGAGTTGTGTCTGAAATCATGGGCGGGAATGAGGGTTTCCACTCTCATGTACTGATCTGCAATTGTAAATTCTTCTTCTTATTCTTGTGAATTGTTGCAGTCAGATATTTGACTGGCAGCTGTTGTTCTGTGTCTCTTGGCTGGATTCTTCCTTTTCCAAGCATGATGGTCACTTTCTTCTCCCAGCAGCCCTCTGACTCTATTTGTAGGTCTTGATAATTCTGTACCTGGACTTGCTGGGGGATTTGGACCAGGGACCTCCTGAGTCAACATGGCAGTCATGGGATGAGAGGATGGGCTCTCTAAGGCCCATTATGCACGGCTGCCGAAACGGCGATTTCAGGTCACATGGAAAACACGGAAGGGGGAAGACGCGACGCACACTGGGTATGCCCGGGGCGGGGCGCGACGGCGGCAAAACCCAGAGTAAGCCACTTCTGGTTGCGCCCCGGTCACCCGGAAGCTGCGCTTTCCTCCGCGTTTCGCGAACATGGCTTTTTTGGCGCCATGCACCGAAGCTGCGGCCGGTTGCAGCCGGCACCGTGCGTTATCGGTGATTTTAGTCGCCGCCATTCCACCCCGAATGTGCGTTATTCCCCCCGTGCATAATGGGCCTTATAGAGTAAAAACTGGTTAAGTAACAGGAAGCAAAGAGTAGGGGCCATTCCGCACAACCGCCATTGTAGCTAAATCTGAGCGCTATCATAAAGCGCTGCAATTAATAGCGGCAGGTCTCGGTAACGCACACAGGTATTTTTCTCGGAGAAAAGGCTCTCCCGCTAGTGCTATTTTCATAAAGCATAAGTTTCCGATCTCGCCGGAATTGCAACAAAGGAGGTGATATTTTTCCATGCTTCCTCCCGCACCTGACCATCAATCAAATAGAACAGCCAGTGAACGGTTGTGTTCTTGCTTCTCTTTAAAAACTGTTTTTTTTTTAAACACCTGTAGCAACTCATATTTGTTCATTCGCTGTATCAGAAAGACTTTTTTTGCTGGCACTTAATCGTTTACACGCTCTTAAAATAAACCCCACCCCGGGTGCAATTTCAGGCCGAAATTACGGGCAGTGTCAAACAGGGGGCTGTATTATGCTCAGAAACTTTACAGACAATTGCTTGTGGAGGGATTTCAGCTGAAGAAGCATCGCTTATTCGTTGCTTTTGGTGGTTTAAGGGGGGGGGGAATGGCAATTGCAATGCCGGACGTTCAGGTGCAAGAGCTTGTTACCGCTATATTGAGAACGCACATGTCTTTTTCGGATGTGTTGCAGGTTGTTCTCAAGAGTCAAGCAGTTTTTTTAAGGGGGAATCCACTTTTGTGATTTCCCCAAAAGTGCTATAAAGGTAAAGGTATCCCCTGTTCAAGCACCGAGTCATGTTTGACCCTTGGGGTGACGCCCTCTAGCGTTTTCATGGCAGACTCAATACGGGGTGGTTTGCCAGTGCCTTCCCCAATCATTACCGTTTATCCCCCAGCAAGCTGGGTACTCATTTTACCGACCTCGGAAGGATGGAAGACTGAGTCAACCTTGAGCCGGCTGCCGGGATTGAACTCCCAGCCTCATGGGCAAAGCTTTCAGACGGCTGCCTTACCACTCTGCGCCACAAGAGGCTCTTAGCGAAAAGCGCTATAATGAAGCGATTTTTGCAGGAGTGTTGCAGGAGTGCTGCATTTTGTGTACAACGTCGTGCATAATGTAAAAAAAATAGCATTACACAATGGTAAGACTTCAGCAACATTAACGCTGTGCGGAATGGGCCCAGGAATCCATGGGCAGTTCTCACAATGGAGGGAATTAAGCAGTGGGTTCCCAGAAGGATCTGTATTGGGGCTGGAAGCATTTAATTTATTAATAAATGATCTGGAACTAGAGGTGAGCACTGGAGTGGCCTAATTTGAGGAAGATGCAAAATTATTCAGGAGGGTGGAAACCAAGAATGACTGTGAAGAGCTCCAGGGGACCTCCACAAACTGGGTGAGTGTGCGACAGTGTGGCAAATAGGGCTGCTAACCTCCAGGTGGGATCCTCCAGAATTACAGCTCATCTTCAGACTAGAGATCAATTCTCCTGGAGAAAAGGGCCACTTAGAAGAGGGCCTGTATGTCATTGTGCCTCCCCTCCTGAAGCTCCGCCCTCTGCATGCTCAGCTCCAAAAGTCTCCAGGTTTTCCCCAACCTGGAGCTGGCAACCCTAGTGGCAAATGAAGCTCAGTCTTGTAAGTGTAACATGATGCACAATGGGACAAAAAAATCAAAATTTGAAGTGTCGGCTACTGGGGTCTGAATCTGCTGAGACTGAGAGGGGGAAAGACCTTGGGGACAGCTCCACGCAAGTGCCAGCCCTGTGTTCTCCAGAGGCCTCGTTTGGAGTGCAGGGTACAGTTCTGGTCCCTGCATCTCCAAAAGGCAGAGCTGCAATGAGTACAGAGAGGGCAACCAAGATGGCGAGGGGGGTAGAGCCCCTTCCCTAGAAGGAAGTTGGCAAAGAGAACAAGTTGGCAAAGAGGGGACTTGATAGAGGTTTATATCTCCTGATGGGTAGTAGGTTCAAGATGGGCAATGCTACTTTCCACACTCTGTCCATGCTCAGAGCTACCCTTTCCTGCCCTAGCATGCTCCGTTTTTCTGGTCCCCAACCCTGACTGTTTGCTTAAGCCCTAGCAAGAGATGTCTTGGAAGCCTGCCCTTTGTTTCCTGTGCTCTTCCTTTGTTATACTGATTTTCTACAGCGTGGGGGGTGTCTTTCTCTCGTTCTCTCCGGCTGGACTACAGTTCCCAGCATGCCACTGCAGCTGCGCAGAGACAGAAGACAGCAAGTTCAGAGGCTTCTCCCCCCCCCTCCCCCGCACATCAGCTTTGTTAATCCCACCAAAAGGAGGGGTGCCCAAGGTCCATCGCTGCTCCCCGGGAAGGCGGCTCAGCCTCGCTTCCTTCTCCATCCCTGGGACAGGCGGACAGGTGCTTGGCATCCCCTCTGGTGAGCAGAGATGGGGGACCAAAAGGTAAGGGATGCTGCCGGCAGCGACGCAGGCTGGGCGGATGCTCAGGGAT
The DNA here is from genome assembly GCF_049243985.1 of Paroedura picta. Taxonomy (NCBI): domain Eukaryota; kingdom Metazoa; phylum Chordata; class Lepidosauria; order Squamata; family Gekkonidae; genus Paroedura; species Paroedura picta. Next base: position 11,649,446 of record NC_135372.1, on the reverse strand, counting down.
GCTGCAGCATCAGCACCGGGAGCTGGACCAAAGGGAGCTCCAAGCCACACCTGGGTCCCGGGCCGGGAGGCAGAGCTCAGCCTTGGGTTGATCTGCCTCACCGGTCCAGAGTGTCAGCAGGCCTCTCCAGGCCACCAGTGAGGTATGGGTGCCAGATCCAGACTGGGAAACTCCTGGAGATTTGGGGATGGAGCCTGGGAAGGGCAGGTACCTCCCCCAGCGGGGCACGGGGTCATAGCGTTCCCTCTCCAAACCATCTACTCTCCAGGGTTGTGGACCTCTATAGTCTGGAGATGAGCTGCAATTCCAAGGCATCCCCAGGACCCACCTGGAGGCTGGCAACCCTACCGCTCCTCCTTGGCCATCCTCCCTCCATTAGTGGGATGCATCTTGCTGGGGGACAGGGGTAGGCAGGGGAACGGGAAGAATTGGGGGGGGGGAGAGAGAAGGTCCACTATGTCATGAGGGGTAGGAACACGGCTGTTTGTGTGGGGTGTGGCCATGTGAAGGAAATGGACCCTTCAGAAAATGAAAATGCAGAAATGTCCTTTTCATCGCTATAGGAGGAATTTAGGAATCTGAGTGCAAGTTTTGATGCGAGTGGTTCAAAGATTTCATGGAGGGTTGCGTGTCTGTAGGAACAAAGGTAGTGCCCCACCTGAGAAAACAACCACGTTGGAGTCCTGGAGCACCTAAGACCAACAAAGTTCAATTCTGCGTGGACATTTCTGTGGGCACCTCAAGTACCCGGAATTAACTTTGTTGGACTTAAAGGTGCTCCAGGACTCCGACTTTTGTCTGAATCCATCTGGAGAATGCAGTCTGGGAAACTAGCTTAGGAAGGCAGTCTGAGCATCATCTCCTTGAAAAGCTACTTTTCTGCACATCTCACTTTCTTCTTGAGAAGCTTGTTTCCTTCAGGCAGAGCAATGTGGTTTCCACAGAGGGGTACTCCCCCCTCTTTTGGTATGTGGGGAGGGGGGGCAGTGACTAAAAATGTAAGAAATGAAGGAGGATTAATTAATTTCACCCGAGTGCAGTTCCCCCGGTGTCATTTCCTTGTGTCTGACCACTTTAAATTTTGGGCCAGGTTTCTTTCTGCCGTGCTCCTCGCATGGTTCAATGTCGCCTACCCCACAGGATTGTTGGGGGAAGAAAATGGGGAGAACTGGGTAAGCCACCCACAGCTTCTTGGAAGGAGGCCAGCTAAAAATGTGACTGATGGATAATTACGTTTTTTATACCAGGTTGCTCTGGGGCCAAAGGGCTGCCATGAAGACGTAATTCAGGTTCTGGAAATGTGCTTCCTGGCCAGTCCAAGTCCATAGTGAAGGGAAATGCTTGGGAAACTCTCAGCCTTCTGCTCAAACCAAAACCCTGATGTTGAGAATGTTGGCAGAGTTTAAATATGTAAAGCATCAGGAAGCTTAAAAGAATAAAATGGTTTTAATGTGAAGCAATGCAACTTTATGTGGAAAGGGGGGGGAAGAGAACTGTTCTAGCTGTTCTCTGCAGTCACTCTCTCTGTTCAAGAGGCAAGCAGGGAGGAAGTATGCTCAGAGGAACAGGAAGTCTCCAACTGAGCCAATCGGGAGGAGATAATTTTTAAAATATGTGGAAGTTCCTGTTCTAACTATGTTAAATATGCCTGTCTTCCAATGCCCCCTGCAGGACGCTCTTTATATTCTGCTCAGTCATGCACCCTGCAGATCTTGCATATTCCGTCAGAGACCAGGTCATAGGGTTGATTTGCTACGGCATCTTTGGTGAGCCAAGGATTCTGAGTGCTGCTTCTTTTTGTCCAGGACTCCCTGCGGAAGATCATCACCACCCTGGCCGTGAAGAATGAGGAGATCCAGAATTTCATTTATGTCCTGAAACAGATGCTCCAGAACGTGGAGGTAAGCGTGCAGGTGCAGCTCTGGGATGGACCAAAGACTGAAGACTTCCTCCCTGCCCTCCCCACACTGGAGCAGATAGAAGAAGGAAGTTGGTTTTTATGCCCTACTCCCCGAAGGAGTCCTAAAGCAACTTACAAATACTGCCCCCTTCCTCTCCCCACAACAGACACCATGAGAGGGAGGTGGGACTGAGAGCTCTGAGAGAACTGCTCTGTGAGAACAGAAAACTGGGCCTGGCCCAAGGTCACCGAGCTGGTTGCATGTAGAGGAGGAGTGGGGAATTGAGATCGGCTCTCCAGGTTAGAATCTGCCATGGTTAACCACTACATCGCACTGGCTTCCTTCTGGTTCAGCCTCCCCGTGACTCCTCTGATCCCTCCAGAAAGGGCACAAGGGCAGGCAGGCAGGCAGGACAGCGGCAAGAGGGCCAGGGTGGTATAGTGGTGCGAGAGGTTCACATTCCCCTCCCTGCTGTGGGAGTTCTCTGCGTGACCTTGTGCCAATTGCACATGCCTCACCTAGCCTACCTCACAGGGTCGCTATGGTGATAAAATGGAGTGGGGGAGAAGGTTTATAAGCAACCCTGTTTCTCCACTGGGGAGGAAAGTGGGACATTACGGGAGGAAGGAAGGAAGGAAGGAAGGAAGGAAGGAAGGAAGGAAATATTGCTACCCCTACGTCTGATAGACTGCACCTGCACATGAAGGTTCAATGTAGCCATCAACCCCCATCAATCACGGAACTTCGCCCTTTAAAAACAAGTGGGCCTGGCCATCATATTTGTTCCAAACCTAACACAAGCGTAGGGATTGGAGTGCCCACGTAGATCCGGCTTCTACTCTTCCTTCAAGCTCTCTTTGGTCTCCTAGCCTGGCCTACCTTGCAAGCTTATTATGAGGATAACATGAGGAAGAAGGGAAATGTACACCGAAATGTTCAGTGGAAGGGTGGGGGCAACCATCTAGTGAATGGAATAACCAGAGCCTGAAGTGAATTGTCTTCCCTTGCAGAAAGGGTCTGTTGCCATGGTCAGGTTGGGAATCCCTGGAGATTTTGGGGGCAGAGCCTCGGAGGAGGTGGGGTTGGGGGAGGGGAGGGACCTCCGCAGAACTTTGCTACCCTCCAAAGAAGACAATTCCTCCGGGGGAACTGATCTCTGTCGTGTGGAGACCACCTGGAATTTCGGGACTCTCTGTGGGTCCTATGAGGTAATCCATTTTGTTGTAGCCCCGGGCTTTCTGTGTGGGCCCCTCGTAAGCATGAGTGGAAGGGAGGGCCTTTTCGCACGGGGATCTTTGTTGCAAATTGTTTGCGGAATGAAAAATCGCCATTTAAAATAGTGGAATTCGTCGTTATGCATACCTGCCTTTGTAGTGGAATCAGTTGCGTTTTTTAGTGTTTCCCACAGGCTTCCGGTCTCGGCAGAAATCGCTAGAAAGGAAGCGCTATTGCCAAGCTCGTCCCGCCCCTGGCCGTCAAGCAGCCAATGGGCAGCCGTTAGCATGCTCCCAAACAGCCCCTTTCCCTTTAAGGAAGGTTTTTTAAAAAAAAAAAAAAACAGACCCATTGTAACGAATCTGGGTAGATTCGTTGCAATGGAGAGACCCATCCAGCTGCCTAATGTGAGCTGTCGTTTGATTGTATGATCGTTGGCACGCTGCCTCGAGTGATAAAAAAAAAATCCCCCCCCCCCTCTCACGGGCCCGATTTTCGGCTGAATTAATGTGTAAAAAATAAAGGGACTTTATTTCAGCAAACGGGCTTTTATGTGGTTTGTGCTTAGTGACTAAAGGTGAAGGACTGAAGCCAGGGAAGCCTCTAAACAGAAAGAGGCTCGCTGGTGTGTTTATCCCCGCTCGCTCGGAGAAAAAAAAATGGCGATCGCTTCGCCGGAAGATCGGAGGAGAGAGCCAGGGGGAGGGACTTTGAAGAACCCGCAACAATGGTAACGCACAGGTCTTTAGCGCTAGTGTTGCAGATTGGTTGCAGGAGTGTATCGCTATCCGGAGGGTGAATCCACTTTTCTGGATTCCCCTGAAAGCGCCACAACGAAGCGCTTTTTGCTGATTGGTTTCAGGATTGTTGCAGATTGTCTACGACGTCGTGGGTTATGGCAAATTAGTAGCGTTTCCAATTAGCAACCATTGTGCTATTTTGAAGCCGTGCGAAATGGCCCGGAGAGTTGTCGATGGTGTCCCAAGAGAAAAACGTCATCACTAAGATATTTGTAGGAATGCAGGTGGTGTGAGTGTTCAGTACAGTGGGGTTCTGCATTGCCACCAGGGGTTTGTCCTTTGCAGGCTCCCCCTCCCCCTGCAAAGATTCAGGTGTTGCCCCCTCCCCCATTTCCTCCGGCCAGGCCAATTCGGACCGGGTGCAGAAGGACCTGGAGGTAGAGTTCCAGTCGCTCTACACCCTGCTGGACGAGCTGAAGGAAGGGATGCTGATGAAGATTAAGCAGGACAGAGCCAGCCGGACCTACGAGCTGCAGGTAAGGCACCCTGTCAGATTGGGCCACGGTTCCAGCAGTGGACAAGGTTTCTCTGCTGCTGCATTCACAGACTGCCTCTGCACACGGAACTTCATAGCATTAGGATGGCATCTGCTTCCTACCAAGATAAGACCCAGAAGTCAGACAGAGAGAAATTTTGCTAGCTCCAAGTTGGGACATTCCTGGAGATGTGAGGGCGGGGGTGAAGCCTTGGGGGTGGAGAGGGAAGAGACATCAGCGGGGTGTAGATCCCACTCTCCAAAGCTGTCATTCTGTCCAGGGGAAACGTACTTCTGTCGTCTGGAGCAGGGGTAGTCAACCTGTGGCCCTCCAGATGTTCATGGACTACAATTCCCATGAGCCTCTGCCAGCTGGCAGGGGCTCATGGGAATTGTAGTCCATGAACATCTGGAGGGCCACAGGTTGACTACTCCTGGTCTGGAGGTCAGTTGCAATTCCAGGAGATCTCTGATCTACAGTTACAGCAGTTTCATTTTTAAAGGTGGAATCAGATTACGTTCAATGATTACATTCAAGTTTCTTCTATTGGTTGCCGTTTTTAGTTGTTTGTGCACACCCCTTTCCTCGTTGCCACCGTCCTTCCTCCCTCCATCCGCAGTCTCTGCCTTTTTTAAAAAGGGGGCGATTGTGTTACAATGTGGTTTCCAAGGTGTAAACTGCACGGGGCTTTTATTCCAACCCCAGATCGATTCAGTCCCTGCCCTCTACACAGAACGCGATTTCCGTTTGGATTTGGGGCGGTTTAAAATTTCCTCCTGCAGCAAGAAGGATTGATCTGGAGTGACCCTACCTTTATTGTACGATATCTCAGAGTGCTTTTAATCCTGAATATCCAGATTGGGAAACCAAGCTCCGTGGTAGAGAACCTCTGATAGGCCACATCATGTGACAAACTTGCCTTAAAGGAGAAGCCCCTGATTTCTCTCAACTTCTGTCGGTCCTGGATTTTTCCTCCCTCCACTGCCTTTTTCGATCTTCTCCCCACCCCCTCCAAGAATAGAAAAAAAAGAGGCATCCTGCTTGGCTCCTCTCCCCCCTCCCCTTCAAGAAAAGAAAGAAAGAGGCCTGGCTCCCCCCCCCCCGCCCTTCTGAGCCTCCCTAACCACGTGCAGAAGACTTTCCTGTTTCAATAGGGAGGGGGGGGGAAGAGGAAGATCTGAGTTCAAAGCGATCTGAATTCAACAGGATTGACAATAGAATAAAGAAAGTAACTGCAGACTCTGCCTAACTCTAAAACCATCGTGGCAGTCCCCTGAGAGAACCTGAGAGAACTTGGTGGCTGCAAGTGGCCCAGGTAGTGGGTCAATTGCACCTGTTCCTGGGTCAGTCAAATCTAGCTACACTGCTCCATGCCTTTGTTACATACAGTCAAGGACTGCTGGAATACACTGTACTTGGGGCTACCCTTGGAGAGTGTTTGGAAGCTGCAGCTAGTGCAGAGCGCTGCAGCTAGACTGCTGGCCTTGCCAGATTTTGGGAGCATGTGATTCCACTATTACAGCCATTACATTGGCTATCAGTCACAAGCCCAATTCAATGTTGGTTTTGACCTTTAAAGCCCCACATTTGGGTGTCTAAAGGACCATCTTGTTGGCAGAGAGAGAGAGAGAGAGACAGAGACAGAGACAGAGAGACAGACAGAGAGAGAGAGACAGAGACAGAGAGTGTGTCCCAGCAGTCTAACTGGTTACCTGTTCTTCTTCATCTTCCTGCCGTATATTTAAAGCAGCAGGAAGACTCCAATGAGCCGCTGGGGGAGATTCTTTGAAAAATACCAGGAAGTTCCTGATCTAAATATGCTAACATCTCCTCTGATGCCCCCTGTGGGATATCCTTCATAGCCTTCTGAATCATGCACACCTACAGATCTGGCATATCCCAACACATCTTCTCCCCGATGTTCCTGTCCGGGAAATAAGCTTGTAGGTGGAAACTCCACTGATTTTTCACCATCAGAGTAGTTTTGCAGTGAAATAGGCTGCCTAAGGAGGTGGTGAGCTCCCCCTCACTGGCAGTCTTCAAGCAAAGGTTGGATACACACTTTTCTTGGATGCTTTAGGATGCTTAGGGCTAATCCTGCGTTGAGCAGGGGGTTGGACTAGATGGCCTGTATGGCCCCTTCCAACTCTATGATTCTGTGATTCTATGATTGTCCCATCTATCAAAGAAATTTGTCTGATAGACACAAGAAAGCAGGCCTTTTCAGAGGCGGGATGATGGCACAGCCTCCGCAGGGCGGTTCCTCTGGGGATCTTTAGGGGGCAGCTGAAGGTAGTTTGGCTAGGCCGCAAGAGTAGCCAAACAGTGGCTCTCCAGATGAAGGTGCTCCTGGACCCTGGCTCTTGCCGCTGTTTTGGGCAGGGCAGTGGAGGGCTGAGAGGGTACTTCAGGATTCGTCCCCAGCCCCAAGCAAAGCCTCTGACCTCGGCTCTCTTTGCCTTCCTCCGCCTGGCACCCCAGAACCAGCTCTCTGCTTGCACCAAAGCCTTGGAGAGCTCAGAAGAACTCCTGGAAACCGCCAACCAAACCCTCCAAGGGGCAGAAAACCACGACTTTGGGCAGGTAAGCGGAGTCCCCTGCAGAGGATAACTTGTCAGCTGGGCTGGAAGAGTCTCGAGGAGGGCCCCCCAGGCCCCCCACAGCTTCCCACAGGGCAAGGCTGCAGGCACCTTTGGCATTCTGATGCCGGGTGGTGGGCACAGCCATCAAAGGGCTCCTGCAGGAAACAGAACCGGTCCCAGAGGTGTCAGGGAGGGAGGTGGTGCGTAAGTCAATCAGGAGCGGTTCCAGATTTCCGGCAGAGGCTCTGCTTCTTAAGAGGAGTGCCTTGTTTGCAAATATTTCCTGGCAGATGCCCACAGGAATGGGGCGAAGATCCTTATGCTGTGGCTGCACCTGTTGCTAAAGCAGCTTTGAAAATAGCCACACAGCCAATCAGAAGCCCCGCCCACAGGTAGAGGCTGCCAGGGAAGGCATCAGGGGAACCCTGTTGGGGACCCCAAAGTAAAGGACGCCCAGAGGGGCCTTGCATGGCCTGCATGGATTTAAAGGGGGATCAACAATTAGTTGAGGCGGGGGGATTTGTCTGGCTTTTTTGCAAAGCCCCCCGGTCGTGTTCTGAGCCACCAGGGAAGCGAGTGCTGTGCTCCTTGTCTCGGAGGATCTTGCGTGACCCCAGCCGTGCTTTTCCTTTCTCTTTGTCTCCTGTCTTTCTTGCTCTGCTTCGAAGGCTGCTAAACAGATCAAGGACAGGTACGCGCCACGAGCCATTGGCCACCTCTTCCTCCTCCGTAGGGTTTGGGGGCCACAGACGGAGGGGCTTCTCCGTTGCATGCTGAGACCCGACAGGAGAAGAGAAGCATCTCCTGCTGCGTGCAGATCCAGAAAGTCCTGCTTGGCTGGCACCTGCTTGGTCTCCCGTGGGAGAGGCTGGGCCTCTCAGAAGGACTCCTGTGGGGGGGAGTCCGTGGGGGGCAGAGGCTGGAGAGGGGGCTGGGGTCTAGGAGGCGGCAGGCTCCATCCTCCACTCAGCCGTGGAAATCACTTGGGGAGCCTCAGTCCGCTCAGAAGGCTGTTGGGAGAATCAAGAGGAGGGTGGGGGGCCGGGTCTGCCGCATTAGCCCCCAGAGGATGGGTGAGATGAAAAAGGGCTAGACTGATAAATAGAAATGGGTGGTGGTGGTGGTAAGGCAATATAGGGTGCACATGCTTGGCAGCTCTTTGCTTTCCCCCCTAAATCCTTACATTTCTCTGGAGGACTAGCCACTTGGGTCCTTTGCATGCTGCATGGCCTTTCCCTGGGCACCCAGACCTTCCACACCCCTCCTGGGAGTCTTGGGAGCACAGGGTGGGAGTGGGGGTGGGGGTAATGATCCCTCTTTCCTTCTTTCTTTCCCCCGTCTCTGGCTGGGCCCCTTGCAGCATCACGATGGCCCCTGCCTTCCGGCTGTCCCTCAAGGCCAAAGTCAGCGACAACATGAGCCATCTGATGGTGGACTTTGCCCAAGAGCGTCGCATCCTGCAGTCTCTAAAGTTCCTGCCAGGTACTCGGGAAGGGCTGCGCAGGTGGGACATGGGGCAGGGGAGGGCGAGCCACTCTTCCTACGGCCTGGGTCCTTCCTGACGTGAGTTGCCAGGGCAGGCCCCGGTCTTCATCCCGTGCTCTCTTTCTCCTCCCACCCAGTCCCCAGCGCCCCCGAGATAGACACGGCCGAATCCTTGGTGGCGGACAACTGCGTGACGCTTGTGTGGCAGATGCCCGAGGAGGACAGCAAGATTGACCATTACGTGCTGGAATACCGCAAGACCAACTTCGAGGGGCCGCCCCGGGTCAAAGAAGACCAGCCTTGGATGGTCATCGAAGGCATCAAGCAAACCGAGTACACCCTGTCCGGTGAGGCGGGTTGACGGGGGATCGTCCTGGCCCCCCAGTTTTAAACTAGTTTGACTGTCATGGCCCTTCTGCCGTAGCTATTTGTTTTATTGATCATATACTAGCAAGAAAGCCCATTGCAAGCAGGAATGCAATGGACACTAGGACCCAGGGGACAATGGGAGGAGCAGATCTCTCTCTCTCTGTGTCTCTCTCTCCCTCTCCCTCTTACCCTGTGCCTGGCAGCAGGAGGCAGAGCAGGTAATTAGGGCTAGTTCTTAGGAGGGAAAGAGGGCTGGTGTGCATTTTGGGGCAGCTCTCTCTGTGTCTCTGTCAGCAGCTTGGGGCAGCTATATCTGTGTCTCTCTCTGCCTCCTTCGCAGCAGGAGTGAGAGGAGGGAATGAGGGCTGGTGTTCCGTCTGGCAGGGTGTGTCTCTCCCTGTCTCTGGCGCGGCTGAGAGGAAGGTGGCTAGCATCCAGGGAGGGAGGGTGGGAGCTGTAGGGGCAGGGCCGATCAGAGTGCATTGCTGACTGCACCCTGATTGGCCCTATTCCAACTTGGACAGCCGGACACATTCCAGCCCCCAGGCTGTTTCACAAATATATAGAGGAACCATGGATGGATAAGGATGGCCTGTGTGTAGTAATACTGTATGGCCAGGAGATCCTAAGATCATCTGGCTGCCAGGCCAGAGACGTTGGGAGGTGGTTTGCCATTGCCTGCCCCTGCATCATGACCCTGGTTGCCCTTCCAAGGGCCGGCCAGGGCTGGCTCTGCTCGGCTTCCAAGAGCTGAGAGGCTTATCTGGGTTTCTAGATAAATTTCTAGTCCTCATGGATACAGAGGTGTACTTCAAAGCCATCGGATTTAGTTCAACAGTGGAATAGGCTTCCTAAGGAGGTGGTGAGCTCCCCCCTCACTGGCAGTCTTCAAGCAAAGGTTGGATACACACTTTTCTTGGATGCTTGGGGCTGATCCTGCGTTGAGCAGGGGGTTGGACTAGATGGCCTGTATGGCCCCTTCCCACTCTATGATTCTGTGATTCTATGATCTGAGGTTTTCCATGACAGGGGACGGAGCTGCATCATTTCTCCCCAGTCCCCGTGCATTACTGCACCCGTTTAAGATATTCAGATTAGAAGCATGCCTGCAACTTGTAGGAATTTGGGTTCTGTTTTTCAGAATTTGAATCCGTTTGGGCATTTTCTGTGGACAACCTGTTTCGAGCAACGGTGGGCTCAGGGTGTCAGTAACAGAATTCTCATCAGACTCAACTCCCCAGATCCTTCCTTCCAGTGGGAGGGAACGGCAGAAAATGGATCGATTGGATCTCCTTGCCCTGCTTCTTGCAAGGAATTGGGGAGGTGGATGAGTGATTTCGCACTGGCCTTCTGAAGCAGAATGCCTGGCCCAAAATAATCTCTTCCATCCCTGCTCAAAGTTCAAACTGTGGCCAGCATTGCTCAGTAGAGGCAAAATTCCCAAGCTGCTCCATTTCCAGCTTCTGGCGGGTTGGCTTTGTGTGTTTGTAGGTTCCTCCATGAACAAGCTCCCCAAACACTGAAAAGCAGCATGTCAGGAAAGGGCTAGGCTTGAATGATCTGTGATAGGTTTCTATGTTCACCACCTTTTGCAGTAGAATCAGGACAAGCAAAAACAGTATTTCACATGCCGATGGAACTCACTGAAGCAAGAGGTGAGGACAGCGGCTTGCTGAGATTGCTTTAAAGGGAGACTTAACAAATCCATGGAGTCTGGCTGAACAGAAAGGGAACCTCCATGTTCAGAGGCAGTTTACCTCTGAATAGCAACTATGTTTAGGGGGAGGGGGCAATCAAGGACCAAGTGGATGAAGCCCTGTTCACTTTGAAGGGAAGAGTCATCTTTCCCTGGTACAGTCTGGGAAGCCTAGGGAAAAAACCCAAACAAGCAAAACTGAACTGTGTAAAGACAAATGAAAACTTGTAAAACTTGTTTGTTCAGAGTCATTCTGCAGGATAGTATTATCATGATTTGTAAATATTTTTACAATATTTTACAATATTTTTACAATCATGATACAGAGAACAAAAAATCACAATATTCTATATCTTACAATCAGCAGAGCTGCAACAGGAGCAGAAAAGAAGCCGTGATGTGTTGAAGGTCATAGTACCAGGTGCCAGATATTGCAAACACCTGTCTCTCCCTGATATCCTGCAGAAGACGATGAATGAACAAGTTTTACACATTGTCATTGCTCTGTATTACAGTTTACCTTTGCTTGATTGCTTGTTCTGGGTCAACTACTGGGCACCCCTCTTTTTCACACACTGCGAGGTCCAGCAAGTCAAGATGCGATGCGATGGGGATCCAGAGTTCACCCTTCCATGTGCTCTTCCCTCGTCTCTGTAGGTCTGAAATTTGACATGAAATATATGAACTTCCGGGTCAAAGCCTGCAACAAGGCGGTCGCCGGAGAGTTCTCAGAGCCCGTCACCCTGGAGACAAGAGGTGCGTAAACCAGGGCGAAGGGGTAGGAGGGATTTCCAGCATGATGGGAGGAATGCCGCAGACTAAGTAATTTAAGCCACACACCCCCAAAATGGGTGAAATTCACTGCCCAAATTTGGTGACGTTAATTACAGTTGGGGTAGACCTTTCCTCTTGTCTACCCTGCCCCTAACCACAGAGAAAGACTATACAACAACTGTTTCCCCTTGCGGAAGGGGGAGAGTTTGGGAGGGAACCTAGACTTCAATCGGTGGTCAATCTCCCTCTCTCTCTTAGGGATAATGTTTAGAAACACTCCATCAGGCTACAGCCGATACTGACCTCTCAGTCACAGTCAATAGTGGCAGAAGTTGAATTCTGCAGCTTACACATTTGTAGAGAGGTTTTCTGTTCCGTGTGACCTCCTGGAGGCCAGGCTGGTGGACAACTGGACAGACGGCACGTTGGTCCCCAAACGGCAGGGGAGGGAAGGGCGTAGATCTCTGCTCCTCTAGGATGTCTTCTCTCCCACCAGCTTTCATGTTCCGCCTGGATGGCAACACCAGCCACCAAAACCTCAAGGTGGAAGACCTCAGTGTGGAATGGGATGCCATGGGCGGGAAGGTGCAGGACATCAAAGCGCGAGAAAAAGACGGGAAGGGCCGCACAGCATCTCCAGTCAACTCCCCAGCCAGGTAGGGTCTGTTGGCTGGGAAAGTGCCTTTAGTAGCCCCCTCGACCTCGGATGCAACCAAAGTGCAGAATGGCAGTGACGTGGTGCAGTGGGGAGCCAAGGCCAATCGGGTGGTCCAGCCCTCTCACACACACACCTGCTGGAGCAGGAAATTGAGTGGGGAGGGGGGGTGCAAGGGTGAGACAAAGCTGCATTTCCCCCTCCATACGGTCTAATATCTAGTTGCTCACTGGTTGCTCACCAGTGGTTCACGCGATTTAGGGTGGTAAATCCAGTTTTCTGGATTCCTGAACCCATGACTTAAAAATGGCCAAATCGTGACCCGGCCATGCTGGTGATGTCATTGGAGGGGGCTCCAGTGCGAAGGCTGTCCAGGAACATTTTCCTCGTGCAGCAATGGCCCCCATCTCCACTAATTCCCCCTGCAGGACATTCCCCATATTCTGTTCAGTCATTCACACTGCAGATTTTGCACATTCCAACACTCTACTGTGATATGAGGATCAGACACTGAAGCCAGAGGATGGGGGTGAGTGTTCTTTTCTTCCTGCAGGTGTGTACAGTCGCCCAAAAGGATGCCATCAGGCCGTGGAGGGAGGGACCGTTTTACTGCTGAGTCCTACACGGTATTGGGTAAGAATAACTTTGATTTCCTAGTAGCTCAGAATGTTTTGGATTTCAGAAACATTTGCCCCCCTCTGCTGGAGCTGGCAACCTGCACATGTGAGGCCAAGTATAACATGGTGAAGTGCCAGAAGATTGGAGGTGGGCAAATCTTGTCCACATTTTCAAGAAGGGGGAAAAGAAGGATCTGGGTAACTAAAGATCCATCAGCTTGACATCTAAAGCTGGCAAAACTGTAGAACAAATCATCAAACAGTTGGTCATTGAGCAGCTAGAGCAGATGGCTGTAATTACTAAGAGTCAGCATGGCTTTCTCAAGAACAAGTCATGTCAGACTTATCTCTTTCTTTGAGAAAGTTGCTACCCTGCTAGATCAGGGGAATACTGTGGACATTGTTTACCTTGATTTCAGTAATGTTTTTGATAAAGTTCCGGATGATACACTTTTTGGCAAGTTGGTAAAATGCAGTATGTATCCTATTACTGTTAGGTGGATCGAGAACTGGTTGACAGATCTCACCCAAAAGGTGCTTTTAAATGGTTCATCTGAGCCCTGGGTTATTTGTCATATTCATAAATGATTTTGATGAGACCGTCTCTCCATCTATACCCCCAAAGAGGATTACGGTCTGCCACCGCCAACTGGCTAGTGATCCCTGGCCCCAAGGAAGCACATCGGTCCTCAACGAGGGCCAGAGGTTATTCTGTCCTGGCCCCCACCTGGTGGAACGAGCTCCCTGAAGAGATCAGGGCCCTGTCCAAACTCCCAAAATTCCGCAGGGCCTGCAAAAGGGAGCTCCTTCACGAGGCATTTGCCTGAGACCGACAACAGGTCCCCCCTCAGACATCCCTCCATGGCCTGAACCAGTCTGTCCTCTTAGCTAAGTTCCGTTCCTGTTATATTGTTTAAGATCACTGAAATTGTGGTATTTAGATTATTGTTGTTGTTGTATTTGTTTATGTTATATATTAATTCGTTCCATGGATCCCCCTATGTTGTATGAGCCATATGGAAGGGCAGTATAGAAATCAAATAAATAAATAAATAAATAAATAAATAATTAGAGGGGGTGCTTATTAAATTTGCAGAATATATTAGACTGGAAGGGGTAGCAAATACACCAGAAGATAGAATCAATACAGGATGCAGCAGGGCTAAAATGAATAAAATGAATTTTAATAGTGAAAAATGTAAAGTTCTGCATGCCGGTCAAGATGCCATCTGCTTGTTGTCTCCCCGCCCCCCCCCCCAAAAAAAAAAGACATGCCAAAGCAGTGGAAGTCAGCTACCAAATTCCCACCAGGAAAGGAGCATTCCCTGTTTCATGAGAGGTGCTGATGGGCCTAGCGCCACACTCTGCTGGCCTCCAGGCCCCTGGGAAGGGCCCGGTCCTGCCGTCCTGGATGCTGGCCCCTCTTGTTGGTGCCAACCATGGACAGGATTTGTCTCCTGCCTCTCTGCCCTCCCAAGGGCCACCAAGGGGGCTACCCATTTAAACACACACATGAGGAAATTTAGAACCATTAACCCCCCCCCCCAACAAAAAGGAAACCTCATATCATTAAAACCATGTAAAATGCATACAAATGACAAAAATGGCAATTCAAATCTTGGTTAGGAAGGAGGAATCAAGGAGGGGATGCCAAACGAAACAACAACAACAAAAAATAAGCCTTTGCCCATTGGTGGACAGGGAAATCTCCCTGGGAAGGGAGCTGCAGGGCCTTGGTGCCACAACCAACTAGGCTCTGTCCCAGGTGGCCTCCACCTAATCTCAGGGGATGGGGGGCACCAGAAGTAAGGCTTCCAAAGAGAACTGTAATGGTTGGGCAGGTTCATAACAGCTTCCTAGCAGTCCTCAAGGCACGCTGGTCCCAAGCCATGTGGGGCTTTGAAGGTCAAGACCCAGAAACAAACTGGGAGTCTGTGCAGAGAAGCCAAGGCTGGAGTGAGATGATCCCTGCGACCCCTTCCAGGCAACATCCTGGCTGCAGCATCCTGGACTGACTGCAGCTGCCGAACGCTCCTCCGGTGCTGAGTCTGCTGTGGTCGTCTAGCCTCACCTTCCTTTGGCCTGCCCCTGCCCCGTTCCCTTGCAGGAGATGCCTTGATTGACAGCGGTGACCATTACTGGGAAGTGCGCTACGACCGGGACAGCAAAGCCTTTGCCGTCGGGGTGGCCTACCGGAACCTGGGCAAGTTTGACCAGCTGGGCAAGACGCCTTCCTCGTGGTGTCTCCACCTCAACAACTGGCTCCAGGTCAGCTTCACGGCCAAGCACAACAACAAAGCCAAGATCTTGGACGTGCCGGTCCCAGACGTCATCGGGGTCTACTGCAATTTCCACGAAGGTGATTTCCAGGGAAACCTTTGGGGGTTTGTTTACAGATGTTTGCCCTCTCCGTTTCCCTTGCGGGACGGGACAAAGAATGGAGTGCAGTCCAGCGTGTGGCTTGTGAGAGGAGATCCCGTGGATGACAAGTCTTGCCTGAATATTGTGCAGGGGGTTGGACTAGATGACCCAGGCGGTCCCGTCCAACTCTATGAGTCAGTGATTCTATGACCTTGTACATTTGAAACTGTGGCACGGCCTGCAGTTTTGTCCACCACAGCCCCTAGCAGGGGGCTAGGAGGGTCTGCAGAGTCAGGCTTTTCAAAAGGCTGCCAGATTTTTGTAACTGGAGTCGGTGGAGTCGAACCGGAGACAGAAGAAGAAGTACAAGAACTGGTTTTCTCTCATATGCCACTTTTCTCTACCTGAAGGAGTCTCAAAGTAGCTTCCAGTCGCCTTCCCTTTCCTCTCCCCACAACAGACACCCTGTGAGGGAGGAGAGGCTGAGAGAGCCCTGATATTCCTGCTCGGTCAGAACAGCTTTATCAGCGCTGTAGCGAGCCCAAGGTCACCCAGCTGGCTGCATGTGGGGGAGCATGGAATCAAACCCGGCACCTGGTATATAAGGTGCATGCTCTGCCCAAGGCTGGCCTCAAAGGTTGGCATAGCAGCGAATTTCTGGAGGCCTGTAGCCCCACAGACAGCACACCGCTGACCAGAAATCTGTGACCTGTCCCCTAATGTGTGGCAACTCGTAGGGTGGATTTCCTGTTTCCTGCTGCGAGAGGTGTCTGGATAGATTTGAAGGAGGATGGAAGGGGCGTGCTGCACTCCCTCTGGTGGGATGGTATTTGTACACAGACGGGCAAGGAGGCGTTAAGCTTAGCCGAGCCAGTTGACTGACCGGCTGCCTCCGCTGGCCCAGACTTGGCCCCTGATTTCTGACCCCTCCTGCCCCCGTTGTCTTCAGTGTACAGAGACTGAAAAGATGGGCAGAGTTGCCTACAGGCTAGCAAAAGGGCAGCCTGGGTGGCTCCGATTCAGCAACCCTCAAGCATAGTTGATTCCTGTAGCACATCATGCTTTTAAAGACACAGAAGAATACGTGGTGCATACGTTGGCAGCCTCCCGGTGGTGGCTGGGGGCCATTCCGCACTCGTTCAAAATAGCACAATGGTTACTAATTGAAATCACTACTGTTTTGCTGTTATGCACAACGTCGTTGACAATCTGCAACACTCCTGAAACCGATCCGCAAAAAGCGCTTCGTTGTAGCGCTTTCAGGGAAATCCCAAAAAGTGGATTCACCCTCCAGAAAGCGCTACACTCTTGCAACCAATCTGCAACACTAGCGGGAAAGTTCTGTGCGTTACCATTTTTGCGGTTTCTGCAAAGTCCCTCCCCCTGGTTCTCTCCTCTGATCCGGCGAAGCGATCGCCATTTTTTTTTCTCCGAGCGAGCGGAGATCAACGCACCGGCGAGCCTTCGTTTACCCAGCGAGGCTTCCCTGGCTGCAGTCCCTTCCCAGAGCTGTTTTAAGTCACCAAGCACGAAACAACACACAGCCCCGTTTGCTGGTTTATTTTCCCTTTATTTTTCACTGTATTTTCGGCCGAAAATCGCGCCCGTGCGGGGGGGGGGTTATTATTTTTTTTTCACTCAGGGGGAACGTGGCAACGAGGAAACAGCAGCTCAAACACCACCTGCTACCTTCGTTGCAACGTGTGTGTGTGTTTTTTTTAAACCTTCCTTAAAGGGAAAAGGGCTTTTTGGGATCATGATAAAGGCCGCCCATTGGCTGCTTGACGGCCAGGGGCGGGACAAAGCTCGGCAATATCGCTTCCTGGCTAGCGGTTTTTGCCGAGACCGGAAACGTGTGGGAAACGATAGAAACGCAACTGGATTCCACTACAAAGGCAGGTATGCATAACGACAAATTCCACTATTTAAAATGGCGTTTTTTCGATCCGCAACCAATTTGCTACATAGATCCTGGTGCGGAATGGCCCTGGAGATCTCCCAGGAAGACAACTGAATTCCAGGAGGCAGAGATCAGTTCCCCTGGAGAAAATGGCCCCAGGTGACAACTCAGCTGGCTACGTTTTGTGCCGCCGCCATAAAAATCCGATGCTCTAGAGTAGCATAATTTTAAGTTCCATTTTATGATCTGTTTTACATTGTATTGCATTAAATGACCATATTCTTTTGGTCTTTTATGTATTAACTACATATAACTTAGTCTGAACGACTGTCATAAAGTTTGACTGACTGACTGGCCACTTTGTAAGGTAGACCTTATAACAGGGGTGGCTAAACTGAGGTTCTCCAGATGTCCCTGGACTACAATTCACGTGAGCCCCTGGGGATCATGGGAACTGTAGTCCATAGTCATCTGGAAAGCCACAGTTTGGCCACCCCTGCTCTATGGCATTAGAGCCTGCAGAAGTCCCTCTCCCTCTCAAATCCGCCCTCCCCTGACACCACCCCCAAAACCTCCCGGAACCTCCCAACCCAGAGCTAGCAAACCTATCTCAATCCCGTTTTCAGTTCCTTGGATCAGAGAGCTGTCTTTTGTTTATGCACCTAGGAAAGCACCAGATATTAATAACAATTAATCATAATATACTATTTGAGTAGTGATCCTTACCCAGCCACTCACGTATTGAAAGGCCCTGATGTGTCAGAATTACAGCAGCAACTCTTCAGAGTCTCTGACACACTTGTGACTGCTGGAATGAAGACCCCCCCGCCCCCCCCAGCCGAGAGCCAGCATGGTGTAGAGGTTAAAGGGCAGGGGACTCTGATTTGGAGAGCCTTCATATGCAGCCAGCTGGGTGACCTTGGACGGTCCCAATTGTCTTAGACCTGTTCTCGCAGAGCAATCCTCTTAGAGCTGTCTCAGCCCTGCCTGCTTCACTGGGTGTCTGTAGTGGGGAGAGAGTGGGCAAGGTGTCTGAAAGCCCTTTAGGAGTTCCATCAAGTAGTGAAAAGAAGCAGGGCATAAAAACACCAGCTCTTCTTCTTCTCAATGGCCCGCTGAACTTTTCGCCTTTTGCTGCTTCACTCTCAGCAACCCCTATAGCAGTGGTTCTCAACCTGGGGGTCAGGACCCCTTTGGGGGTCGAATGACCCTTTCACAGGGGTCACGGCAGGATGAGCAGCTTGGTGGGGGGGCATTGTTGCTGCCAATTTATATACAATTTATAACCAATCATGAACAATGGATCTTCACACCATCGGTCAGTTTCTGTTTAATTTCTGTGAAAGAACACTTGCATAATTTTATGCTTGGGGGTCACCACAACAGGAGGAACTGTATTAAAGGGTCGCGGCATTAGGAAGGTTGAGGACCACTGGCCTATAGAGCCAGTTTGGTGTAGTGGTTAGGAGTGCGGACTTCTAATCTGGCATGCCAGGTTCGATTCTGCGCTCCCCCACATGCAACCAGCTGGGTGACCTTGGGCTCGCCACGGCACTGATCAAACTGTTCTGACTGAGCAGTGATATCAGGGCTCTCTCAGCCTCACCCACCTCACAGGGTGTCTGTTGTGGGGAGAGGAATGGGAAGGCAACTGTAAGCCACTTTGAGCCTCCTTCGGGTAGGGAAAAGCGGCATATAAGAACCAACTCTTCTTCTTCTTCTTCTTCTTCTTCTTCTTCTTCTTCTTCTTCTTCTTCTTCTTCTTCTTCTTCTTCTTCTTCTTCTTCTATAGCTTCCAATTGCCCCCTAAGCCGCTGTCTCCCTAAAGGAGACCAGTTTCACTTGTTCCTCTTTCTTTTGCTTGCAGGTTTCCTCTCTTTCTACAATGCCAAAACAAAGCAGCTTCTGCATACGTTTCGGGCCAGATTTACTCAGCCGGTTCTTCCAGCCTTCATGGTAAGAAATTTGGAAGGGAGGGATGTGTGCATTGGTTCTTTAACACCAAATTTCCAAAGCACAGATCTGAGAAGTATTTTTATTTATAAATTCATTGGTTTGAAATAGCTAGAGAACCACTTTTCTCTGACCCCAGAAGAAGAATCATAGAAACCTAGAGTTGGAAGGGGCCACATAGGCCATCTAGCCAGCTTGGAGTAGTGGTTAGGAGTGCAGACTTCTAATCTGGTCAGCTGTGTGACCTTTGGGTGGTTAGCCATGTTGGTCTGAAGCAACCAATGACATTTGGATGACCTTTGATGACATTGTTATTGTCTGGGCACATGGTAAAGAAGCCCTGGACATATTCCAACAAGGATTCAAAGACTTTCACCCTACCATCAACCTGACAATGAACCAATCTGGGCAAGAAACACATTTTCTGGACACTACTGTGAAAATACATGATGGACACATGATGGACCACTTTATACCAGAAGCCTGTTGTTGTTGTTGTTATGTGCGAAGTCGTGTCCGACCCATCGCGACCCCATGGACAATGATCCTCCAGGCCTTCCTGTCCTCTACCATTCCCCGGAGTCCATTTAAGTTTGCACCTACTGCTTCAGTGACTCCATCCAGCCACCTCATTCTCTGTCGTCCCCTTCTTCATTTGCCCTCGATCGCTCCCAGCATTAGGCTCTTCTCCAGGGAGTCCTTCCTTCTCATGAGGTGGCCAAAGTATTTGAGTTTCATCTTCAGGATCTGGCCTTCTAAAGAGTAGTCAGGGCTGATCTCCTCTAGGACTGACCGGTTTGTTCGCCTTGCAGTCCAAGGGACTCGCAAGAGCCTTCTCCAGCACCAGAGTTCAAAAGCCTCAATTCTTTGACGCTCGGCCTTCCTTATGGTCCAACTTTCGCAGCCATACATTGCAACTGGGAATACCATAGCCTTGACTAAACACACTTTTGTTGGCAGGGTGATGTCTCTGCTTTTTAGGATGCTGTCTAGATTTGCCATAGCTTTCCTCCCCAGGAGCAAGCGTCTTTTAATTTCTTTGCTGCAGTCCCCATCTGCAGTGATCTTGGAGCCCAGGGAAATAAAATCTGTCACTATCTCCATTTCTTCCCCATCTATTTGCCAGGAATTACTGACCCACAAACATACCTGTCTGCCTTCAGCTACCATCCTAGTGGGTAGCCAGTAGTGGGTAGCCAATCAGATACCACTACAAGAGGGTAAGTGAGGGCACCGCAAATGAATAGGTCAAGTGCTTTTGATTCTGCCCTGCGATAAACACATTGCCTTTTATGTTTCAACAGCCTCTTTAGGCATGTGTGGTCATTCCCTTGGTGCCTCTTCCTTTCCGCAGGTTTGGTGCGGCAGTTTCCACATCTACTCCGGCTTGCAAGTCCCCAGCGCCGTCAAATGCCTTCAGAAGCGGAACAGTGCCACGAGCAGTTCCAATGCGAGCCTGTCCTAGAACCGTGGTTTGCTGGATCCGGCGTCCCTGGCCACAAGAGAGGCCCAGGCGGCCTGGATAAGGAAGGGAAAAGACTCCTCCTGCAGCAGTCTGAACTTCCCTGCCGGTTCTCATCAGATCCGGTACTCCACCACCACCTGGCAAGGCACATGGACCAGAGGGCTAGCAACACCTGAATGTATTGGACCATTGATCTGTCTAGGATTGTAAAGCACCTCCCCATGTTGTCAGTCACAGAGTCCTTCCCCCTCCCCCACGAATCGTTTCACTTGGGCCTTCTACAGAAGCAGGGAAAGCTCAGATTTTGGGAAGCCCGGAAGCTCCGTTGCAAACGAATAGCATTTTCAAACAAGGCAAAAATTTAAAATCCAGCAGCAATGTAAACTGTGTGCCAAGAAAATTATGGAGATAAGCTCTTGTGCAGAATAATTTTTTTTCCCCAAGGACCAGTCAGCATCTCCCTGGCGAGCTGCAGTGTCCCTTGGCATTTCCTCAGGCCCTTTCGTGAGTAATGACCACATGCTGGCTGCCCATGGGACAAGACGGCTGCTTGCTCCTCCCCCCCCCCGCCCCCAGTTAAAGCAGAGAGGTGAGGAGTCGGGCTACATGAGGCTACAAACACATCACGTGAATGGTTTAACGATGGCAGCCCCCTTGATTGGGAGTTTGGGGGGGGGGTGAGAGCTTAACTTAGGTGTCCCCAACCTTAGGTGTCCCCAAAGCAATGTTTAAAATATGCACAGCCTTTCAACTCTCCAAACGGCCCATCGAGGGTCAGAAGAAGCCCCCACTTTCTGGATGCACCTTGCCTCCCCCACTCCGTCTAAATTCTTCCCAGACCAGAAAAATGCTGCAAATTAATGTGACATGCTGACATCACCCAGAAGTGATGTTGGGGTTACTGGGGGGGGGGCACTCAGCTTTTTGGGCAAAACTCTGTGGTGAGAAGCTAATTCTGCCATAGAGTTTTCCCTAAATCCTGACATCCCAACAGTACCTCATTCCTCCCTGTTCTGGAAAGTGCTCCCCCCAGTTCCTTGCTGTCAGTGCCAATAGACCAGGCCCCTCCTAGGCCAATCCAAAGCCTCCCCTCGCCCTGCTCACTTCTTCAAGGCACTTGGCACGCGCCATGGTGCCCACGGCCATCATGGAAACCCCTGCTGGAACCTGATTCCTATTTTCCAGCCTCAGTCGTTCCCCTTCCTGCCCAGTGAGGGCCACATTTAGGGGCCTGTGCCTATTTTGCCAGTGGAGTAAAGGCCAAGGGTCTGAGGCTGTACAAATGGCACAGAGAGGAAAAGGCCCCTCCCTTCTTCCCCCAGCTGCCACAGCCGGCACATGCAGAGCTCTTATCTGTCCGGTGAAAGATGCCCGACTGATCCCTTCAAAAAAACCCCACATCTCCGTTGGTCTGGCCCTCGGTTATCTGGATTCTGGACCCCTTCCCTTCTGCTTTCCTCGGAAAGCTTAGAATAGCCCATTGCCCAGTTCTATGCAGGCTTCACAAAGCCGGGGGTTATACAGCCACCATCCACCTTGTGTTTCCCGCCTCCCCCTCACTGTCCTGGAAGTCAAATAAACCCCCAAGACTAGAAGTTGCTCTTCCCTTTCACACTCACACCAAGTTGGGTGCCCGAGGTCCACTTCATTCTCACCCTGCAGCCAGCTTCCAGCCAACAATAAATTTTAGGCTGCAACGCAAACCTGTTTCAGATGTATGGGATGGATGTGTCTGTCCAAGGTGACCCTCCCTCCCCTCCCCCTGCCACAAAAGACATGTTGATGGCTTGAAGGCAGCCTCTGACTATCAGCGGAAAGCTGGGGCAAGACGTTTATCGACACTAGTTAGGCTACATGCTGAAACAGAGCCTGCTAGTTCAGGTGAGGTCTACCTGTACTAGATAGCTTGCTAGTGAACATCTGGAAACAGGGTGCTGCACTACATGGACCTTCTGCCCAATGCTGCAGGGCCGGGTGTTCTTGTGAAGAGGGAAAAGAAATATCAACAGCCAATAGCAGAGCAGAACATCCATGTTCCAGAGCAGTGTACCCCTGGATACCACCTGCTAGGGAAAAACAAGGCTCTGGCTTCCACGCCCGGCTTGTGTGCTTTTCAGAAGCATCAGGCTGCTCCCCACTGGGATGTAGGGCGATGGCCCGGTCCTTTGCAAGATGGAGCTCTTCCTCCAGGTCTTTGGTTGAGGCCAGGGCAGTAAAGATCAAGGGCCCCTCCCCGAAATGGCAAGAACAACAGTCTACTCCCCTACCATCTATTCCCCCCCCCCACACACACAGGCACAAGGTGCTGGGAATCTGCTGAGTACAGAGGGAGGGGAATGTTAGTTTTCACTGTGTGTGTGTGTGTTTTAATTTTCATTCTGTTTTACTGGGGGTTTTATTGTGGGGATTTTATCATGTTACCTGCCATAAGCTGGCTCATCGGGGCATGGCAGGCTATAATAATAACAATAATGATAATGATAAGGTCATGTCACCCCCACCCCCCACACACACACCCAAAAAATGGCCAATGATGGGTGAGAAGTTTAGGAGCCCCGGGTAGACGTGTCCATAGCTATGCTTCTCAACTGTATTCTGCATGAAACTCTTCTGGGTTTTTTCAAAGCCTGAAGAATATTTCAGGGGTTTCTCAATGGTAGAAAAGCTGGGAAAGGCTGGGCTACAGTTACTAAAAAAGCAACGGAAATTCACCCAGGGAAAGACTGTTCCAACCAAAACCACCTAAAGTAGAAGAACATATAACTGGGGCCCATTCCGCACAAGTTAAATGTAGCAGGAGTGTGGCAAATTGTAAACGCTACTAATTTGCAGTTATGCACGACGTCGCACACAATCTGCCACACTCCTGAAACCGATCCGCAAAACGCAATTCGTTGTAGCGCTTAAAGGGAAATCCAGAAAAGTGGATTCACCCTCAGAAAAGCACTACACTCTTGCAAACAATCTGCAACATTAGCGAAAAAGACCTGTGCGTTCCCATTGTTGCGGTTCCAGCAAAGTCCCTCCCCCTGGCTCTCTCCTCTGAACTTCCGGCGAAGCGATCGCCATTTTTTTTTCTCGGAGCGAGTGGAGAGCAACGACCCGGCGAGCCTTCATTCACCCAGTGAGGCTTCTCCAGCTGCAGTCCCTCCACAGAGCTGCTTTAAAGCTCCCCTAGGTCACCAAGCACAACACAGCCCCGTTTACAAGTTCCCTTTATTTTTGTCCGAAAATCGTGCCCATGCACGGGGGAGGGGGGTTTCCACTTGGGGGAGCGTGGCAACGATGAATCAGCAGCTCACACACCAGCTGCCAGCTAGATGGGTCTCTACATTAGGAGGAAGCAAGGAATCAAGGAATCAAGGCATATTCATTGCAATGTGTGTTTTTCTTTTTTTAAAAAACCTTAAAGGGAAAGGGGCTTTTCCGGAGCATGGTAACAACTGCCCATTGGCTGCTCGTTTGATTGACAGCCAGGGGCGGGACAAAGCATGGAAAAAATCGCTTCCTTTCTAGCGATTTTTGGCGAGACCGGAAACCTGTGGGAAATGATTGAAACACTACTGAATTCCACTACAAAGGCAGGTATGCATTATGCCAAATTCCACTATTTTAAATTCTGTTATTTCTTTCTGCAAGCAATGTGCCACATTGATCCTTGTGCGGAATGGGCCTTGATCTTTGGCATATACTACATTAGCTAAGACAGGAAGAAAAATAATTAATAGGCACATGGTGTCAGGTATGTTTCAGAAAGCCTTCAGGTATTAGGAACACATTGATTAGATCTGATATTTACATACCTAATAATCTAAATATGGGATCTGGGGAACTTCATAAGTGTGGACACTGTAGTGTTTGTGCAAACTGTCTGTGCAATATTTGATTGGCCACAAGCCTTCCCTACAATTGCAGACAATTCCCTTGGGAAGGAAATTGGGAAGTACCTAAAGAAACCAGGGTGTAAACTGCACGGAGCTTTTATTCCAACCCCAGATCGATTCAGTCCCTGCCCTCTACACAGAATGCAATTTCCGTTTGGATTTGGGGCGGTTTAAAATTTCCTTCTGCAGCAAGAAGGATTGATCCGGAGTGACCCTACCTTTATTGTGCGATATCTTAGAGTGCTTTTAATGCTCAATATTTTTCAAATCCGGATTGGGAAAGAAAGCTCCAGTAGAGAACCTCTGATAGGTCACACCTGGTCATGTGACAAGCTTGCCTTAAAGGAGAAGCCCCTAGTTTATCTCAACTTCTGTGGGTCCTGGATTTTTTCTCCCTTCTCTGCCTTTTTCGATCCTCTCCCGTCCCCCCCCCTCCAAAAAAAAAATAAAGAGGCTTCCTGCTTGGCTCCTCTCCCCCCCCCTTCAAGAAAAGAAAGAAAGAGGCTTGGCTCCCCCCCCTTCTGAACTACCCTAAACACGTGCAGAAGACTTTCCTGTTTCAATGGGGGGGGGGGAGAGGAAGACCCGAGTTCAAAAAGATCTGAATTCAGCACGATTGACAATGGAATAAACAAAGTAAGTGCAGACTCTGCCCAGGATGGCTGGCAGCGCCCCCCAGTGGGCGGCATTAAGTCAGGGGCTCCGGCAGGAAAGCAGGCGGAGCAGGGGCTCAGGCGGCGGCTGCAACGCCCCTCGCCAAAAGGCTACCCCCCCCCCGGGCCTCAGTAAAATTGTCAAGCGTTGACCGGTCCCCAGTGATAAAAAAGCTGGGGACCACTGCTGTAGAAGATGGAACAGAGTTGTTCTCTCTTGCCCCAGGGGGTCAGACCAGAACCTTTGGGTTGATATTCACACTTTTAAACTCCTTCCTTTTTTTTTACATAGAAAATTTATGTTGATATGACAATGATTGATGGGGTGACCGCCCCCTTTTCCACTCTCATGGCTACAGTCCTGTTTGGAGGTACAAAAGCACAATGGCCCAGGATGATGTGAACCAACCTTTATAGAGCAGTAGCTAAACATTTTGAGAAGGGCTGCTTCCGATCAAGCAAAGAAGTCCAGACACTCCACCCCCAACCCCACCCCCACTGTTATTCCTGGGCCACGCTCCCTGTCCACATTGATCAGCGTTGTTCCCCTTCCCAGATACTGCTGAAGAGCTTTCTGCTAGTCAAATGTACCTCCCGACAACATTCCATGGTGGCCATCACTGGGAACATTCTGTTACATCACAGCAGTCCAGCCAATGGTCAAGGGAAGTCAGGCAAGTCATGGATGTAGTGTCTGCAGCACCCCTGTGTGCTGACCATGGCAGCTGCATGTGAGTTCCTGTTCTCCGCATTAGTCTTGGGCAAAGGGTCTTCTTGACCGATTAGGAGGGAGCTTTGGCTCCGTCCTTACAAGCTGACTTGCAACACAACACACCACGCTGATCCCAGGCAGGCAAACCACAGCCGTGTGGCCCCAGCTTGCCCACTGGCAACCTCTTCCTGTGATAGTTCAGTTAGCAAAATGTCCCCCTTTCTTTGGAAGTTAAACTAATTCATGTCTCTTCCCCAAAGCAAAGAGCTCATTCCACCTCTCCTACGGCAGCCATTTTATGATTGGCCATCTCCTGGCAGTTTATGGTGGCAGTCAGGACCCTTTTTCAAAATCCTGTAAGAGCTCCCAGATTCAAGAAGGGTCCAAACCCAGTTCGGTTGTTAGTGGCAGTGCTGGACACAATTCCCAGCTTTGTTATCAGCTATGGGGCAGAGAGTCATCCTTAAAAAAAAAAAGGATGGAGTCCTTTGAAATACAAGATCATCTAATGCTGCATGAGAAGATTCAATGGAACAGAGAAGCAGAGGTGGGCTGGGAAATGCGACGATTTCAGAGGTGGCTTGGCCAAAAACCTCCTTTTCCAGGAGCGTTACGACAAGATGTTTGCCTCGCTGAGCTCCAGGGTCGCCCTCCGCTCCTGAAGTTTCCTTTCCAGTTCCTCAGACATCCCTGTGAAAAGAAGTCTGTGGGTGACTGTGCTGTTCAGCCGCAGAAGCAGGGAGCGGAAATGACATCATGCATGCGTCCCAAATGGGGCGTGAATCAAGGGCAACTTAGAATGTCTATCCTGCCCCAGCTTGCCCCCCTTTGCCATATCTGACCTTTAAAAAAATTCCGATCTCCTAATGTGAGAATTAAGTGCCTAATCTTGTATCGCAAGTGAAAGCATTCCCCTATTTTAAAAAGGAGAGCCTCTTGTGGCGCAGAGTGGTAAGGCAGCCGTCTGAAAGCTTTGCCCATAAGGCTGGGAGTTCAATCCCAGCAGCCGGCTCAAGGTTGACTCAGCCTTCCATCCTTCCGAGGTCGGTAAAATGAGTACCCAGCTTGCTGGGGGGTAAACGGTAATGACTGGGGAAGGCACTGGCAAACCACCCCATATTGAGTCTGCCATGAAAACGCTAGAGGGCGTCACCCCAAGGGTCAGACATGACTCGGTGCTTGCACAGGGGATACCTTTACCTTTACCTTATTTTAAAAAGGCAGGCTTCTCAACAACCCTCCCCACCTTCACTCTGGAGAATTTCAGCTTTAATTTGGAAAAGAACATCTTTAATGTACAATGAGCAGTTCTTATTTCTAAAAAAATGAACTATTCAAAGGCTTATAGTTTGCCTGCCATCTCCTTTGACATGGAAGACCCTCAAGCTCAGCCGTTCTCAACCTTTTCTTTGGGGCGACCCCAACTTTGGCGGCAGCTAGTGTGGCGCATGCGCACAACAGTAGCGTGCGCATGCGCACGACAATTGAGGCAGCATGGAGGCAGGCTCCACCGCCTCCGTCCGCCAGCTCCGCCCGCCTCCGGCACCACCCACCTCCGCATGCTACCAGATGCCGACGCCACAGCAGGCAACCAGGCGACCCAGGGGAAGGGGCCAAGCGACCCCAAACGGGGTCCTGACCCCAAGGTTGAGAACCACTGCTCTCGTGGTGCTGAGCAGCTGGGGTGCCTCAAGAATTACTTAGTGGGTCTCAAGCAAGGCGGGGCTGGAAGCAGGCGTCGCCCCGCCTTGGAGTGCTGATTGGACAACTTTTTATTGTTAGGAGGGGGAGGAAATGACTAAGGAGAAGCAACAGAACAAAGTTTCATTCTGGCTATTAGCTGCACACACATGCGTAGATGAAAGCTAATGCCCAGAATTAAACTGTGTTAAACATTGCTCTGTTGTTCCCCCTTAGTCATCTTTCCTCTCCCTACAGTAAAATATTTTTATGTTTTCCTCATAATGGGGAAACTCGGCGCATCAGACCAGTTTGCTCAGGAGTCTTTGGGGGAGGTCACAAGCAGCAGTTAAACCAGCTGGAAACGGAAAGAAATTATTAGGCAGACTGCTGCTGCTTTATCTACTTGGGGGAAAGTCCTACTGAATTTGGGGGAAAGTCCTACTAATCATGGAGAAGATGATCTGGGGCCAAGGGACCAAGCCCTATGAAGATAGGTTGAGGGACTTGGGAATGTTCAGCCTGGAGAAAAGGAGGCTGAGAGGAGACATGATAGCCCTCTTTAAGTATTTGAAAGGTTGTCACTTGGAGGAGGGCAGGATGCTGTTTCTGCTGGCTGCAGAGGAGAGGACGTGCAGTAATGGGTTTAAACTACAAGTACAACAATATAGGCTAGATATCAGGGGAAAAAAATTTCACAGAGTAGTTCAGCAGTGGAATAGGCTGCCTAAGGAGGTGGTGAGCTCCCCCTCACTGGAAGTCTTCAAGCAAAGGTTGGATACACACTTTTCTTGGATGCTTTAGGATGGTTAGGGCTTATCCTACGTTAAGCAGGGGGTTGGACTAGATGGCCTGTATGGCCCCTTCCAATTCTATGATTCTATGAATTCAATGGGATTTATGTCCAAGGAAGCGTGCAGAGCATTGCACCCTGACCCTTTGTGAATCTGCCTCCCTCCTGCATCCCTTGACCTACCCATGGAGAATCCCCTTGGCAACGACTTGGTCACACGAGGTCTCTGTGCTCTGGAGCAGCCTGCTGGATCGCTGGGAGTCATAAACGCACTGAGGTCTTTGGAAAACACACAAGGAAGTGATGGGTCAGACTCGGGCAGAGGTAGATCTTTTTCATCCCCACTTGCCTGGCAACCTTTACTACCTAAAACACTGACTACAATTCTTAGCAACTTGATGGAACCACTCCTTAAAAAGTTGCCAGAACACCATGGTGTAGATCGAGCAAAGAGGCCACTAAGTGATGAGTCCCCCCCAGGTGACAACTCAGCCGGCTAAATTTTGTGCCGCCGCCATAAAAATCCGATGCTCTAAAGCAGCATAATTTTAAGCTCTATTTTATGAACTGTTTTAAACTGCATTATATCAAATGACCATATTCTTTTGGTCTTTTATGTATTATCTTCATACAACGTGGTCTGAACGACCGTAATAAAGTTTGAACTTGAAACACTGACTACAGATATCTACAGCGATGAGCCCAGAAAAGGACTGGATGGTACAGGATGGTCAGGGGTAGTCAACCTGTGGTCCTCCAGATATTCATGGACTACAATTCCCATGAGCCCCCAGCCAGCTGGCAGGGGCTCATGGGAACTGTAGTCCATGGACATCTGGAGGACCACAGGTTGACTACCCCTGGACTATATAACTGTGCATGGAACCTCTAGCAAACCCTTCCACTCCTACACCGCAAACTGACAAAGCCACTTTCTCTGTGGGAGCACCCAGGCTCTTCCAGATGCCTACAGGTGCAAACACCAGGGACTGCACCTGCGACCTTCTGGATGCAAAATGGGTGTTCAGGCAGTTCTTGATTTATCCCCTGTGATGATATGGGGTAGATCTAGTCCCTTGAGCCAGATTGCAGCTGCACAGAAGTTATTTTTCAAACGCTGCAGGGGCCCAATTTGGATTGTAACATCCAGACCCCAAAATGGGACCGACAGCCCCCCCCCCCCAGCTGCCTTGCTGGTTATGAAGCTCCCCGCCCCTGAGCCATCTGGTGAGGGACTGTGTCCCTTCAGAGGGCCAGGCAGCACCCGGCACCTGGCATGATCGTTTCCCAATGGAGAAGTGAGTCATGTACCTGGTTTGGGAGGCACTTTAGGTGGTGCTGTGATCCAGCTGATTCTGCTTCCCCCTTGGGAAGGTTGGCCTTTCACTGTCAAGAACCAAAGGAAGAGGAATTGGAATTTTGTTACAGAATTTTTGCAAGAGAACTTGCATTAGGGGGGAAAGAGTTGATTCGGGGAGGTTTTCTTCTGTGGCAGGGCCGTTGCTAATTCATCCCCACTTGTCCTGTCAAGAAAGCAGGCTGACCACCCGCCAAGGGCCCTCCTGGCTGCTCTTAGGAATCAACAGCCACTGTATTCTCAGAGCACCACAAAGCTGACCCACTAACCGTTGGCCGTCTTCGTTTGCCTGATCTCAGCCTCATCTGTGGGAGAAATACAAAACAGGCATTAAACAGATGGAGAGACAAAGGGCCCTTCTGTCCCCAGACCAGACCTAAAAAATTGGGGGCATATCATTTCTGGGCAAGTGGCCAAACTCCAATTCGAAAACAGGCAACCAAAATGTGTAGGGCAAAGAGTTCTGGGCACAGGCTGGTAGAATTTTGTCAAGAGAATACAATGGTCATAGCAAACACTCTTTTCCAACAACCCAAGAGACGACTCTACACACGGACAACACCAGACGGTCAACACAGAAATCAGATTGACTATGTGCTCTGCAGCCAAATATGGAGAAGTTCTATACAGTCAGTAAGAACAAGACCAGGAGCTCATTGTGGTTCAGATCATCAGCTTCTTGTTGCAAAATGTAGGCTCAAATTGAAGAAAGTAGGGAAAAGCAATAGGCCACTCAGGTATGAACTAAATCATATCCCCGACGAATATACAGTAGAGGTGACAAATAGATTTAAGGAATTAGATCTGATAGACAGAGTGCCTGAAGAACTATGGACAGAGGTTCGCAACATTGTACAAGAGGTAGCAACTAAAACCATCCCAAAGAAAAAGAAATGCAAGAAATCAAAATGGCTGTCTGAGGAAGCTTTACAAATAGCTAAGGAGAGAAGGGAAGTGAAAGGCAAGGGAGAAAGAGAAAGATGCACCCAATTGAATGCAGAATTCCAGAGAAAAGCTAGAAGAGATAAGAATGCCTTCTTAAATGAACAATGCAAACAAATAGAAGAAAACAATAGAATAGGGAGGACCAGAGATCTTTTCAAGAAAATTGGAGATATGAAGAGAATGTTTCATGCAAAGATGGGTATGATAAGGGACCAAAATGATAAGGACCTCACAGAAGCAGAAGAGATTTTAAAAAGGTGGCAAAATTATACAGAAGAACTATACAAGAGCGAGCTTAACATCCCTGATAACCACAATGGGGTAGTTACTGACCTGGAGCCAGATATCCTGGAATGTGAAGTCAAATGGGCATTAGGAAGTCTGAGCAACAATAAAGCTAGTGGTGGTGACAGCATTCCAGTTGAACTATTCAAAATCTTAAAAGACGATGCACTAAAAGTGCTACACTCAATATGCCAGCAAATCTGGAAATCTCAACAATGGCCACATGATTGGAAAAGTTCAGTTTACATTCCAGTCCCTAAGAAGGGCAATGCCAAAGAATGTTCAAACTACTGCACTATTGCACTCATTTCTCATGCTAGCAAAGTTATGCTCAAAATCCTACAAGCTAGGCTCCGGCAATATGTGGACCGAGAACTTCCAGAAGTACAGGCAGGATTTCGAAGAGGCAGAGGAACTAGAGATCAAATTGCCAACATACGCTGGATCATTGAGAAAGCTAGAGAGTTCCAGAAGAACATCTACTTCTGCTTCATTGACTATGCTAAAGCCTTTGATTGTGTGGAGCACAACAAATTGTGGCAAGTTCTTAAAGAGATGGGAATACCAGAGCATCTTATTTGGCTCTTGAGAAACTTATATGCAGGTCAAGAAGCAACAGTGAGAACCAAACATGGAATCACTGATTGGTTCAAAATTGAGAAAGGAGTTCGGCAAGGCTGTATACTGTCGCCTTGCCTATTTAACTTGTATGTGGAGCACATAATGAGAAAGGCGGGATTAGAGGAGTCACAAATTGGGATCAAGATTGCAGGGAGAAATATCAACAACCTCAGATATGCAGAGGATACCACTCTAATGGCAGAAAGTGAAGAGGAACTAAAGCAGGGGTAGTCAAACTGCAGCCCTCCAGATGTCCATGGACTACAATTCCCAGGAGCCCCTGCCAGCGAACGCTGGCAGGGGCTCCTGGGAATTGTAGTCCATGGACATTTGGAGGGCCGCAGTTTGACTACCCCTAAACTAAAGAGCCTGTTGAAACGGGTAAAGGAGGAGAGTGCAAAAGTTGGCTTGAAACTCTACATCAAGAAAACAAATATCATGGCATCTGGCCCTCTCAATTCCTGGCAAATAGATGGGGTAGAAATAGAGATAGTGACAGATTTTATTTTCCTGGGCTCCAAGATCACTGCAGATGGGGACTGCAGCAAAGAAATTAAAAGATGCTTGCTCCTGGGGAGGAAAGCTATGGCAAATCTAGACAGCATCCTAAAAAGCAGAGACATCACCCTGCCAACAAAAGTGTGTCTAGTCAAGGCTATGGGCTTCCCAGTTGCAATGTATGGCTGTGAAAGTTAGACCATAAGGAAGGCCAAGCGTCAAAGAATTGAGGCTTTTGAACTCTGGTGCTGAAGAAGACTCTTGCGAGTCCCTTGTACTGCAAGGCGAACAAACCGGTCAGTCCTAGAGGAGATCAGCCCTGACTGCTCCTTAGAAGGCCAGATCCTGAAGATGAAACTCAAATACTTTGGCCACCTCATGAGAAGGAAGGACTCCCTGGAGAAGAGCCTAATGCTGGGAGCGATCGAGGGCAAAAGAAGAAGGGGACGACAGAGAATGAGGTGGCTGGATGGAGTCACTGAAGCAGTAGGTGCAAACTTAAATGGACTCTGGGGAATGGTAGAGGACAGGAAGGCCTGGAGGATCATTGTCCATGGGGTCGCGATGGGTCGGACACGACTTTGCACCTAACAACAACAAAAGAGTTCTGGACGCAGACATTATATGCAGTGTATTAATAGACTGAATTTCAATCAGTCCCTGCATTAGAAACAGGAATTCAAGGATGGATTTAATTTGCAAAAATTATGTATTCATTGGGGGGGGGGGGACTTTCCTGGTAGCTTGAATAAAATTTACCCAAGATATATCTGGTTAAAGGAATGCAAATTGAAAAAGCAGCTGCGGTTCAGAAACTGAGCACAGGTGATTCTTTTTCCCAGTTACGAAAAAACAACTTTTTTTTTAACCCATACCACAGGCCATGCATACAACAGGTAGCATGCATACAACTGATAGCATACAACAGGCCATGCATTTGACCTGGACAGTTGAGCAATTTGTGAACATTCCAAGACATCACCACAGCCCTGCCAGCCACAGAGGACCTTCCAGTTTCTGACATGGCTCCTGAGCATCCATGTGTCCCTCAGCAAACCTTCAGGGTTCATGTACGTCTCTTCTGGTCCATCTTCCACCATGTATTCATTCTCAGGCTTGCTGGCTCGGGGGGTCTCAGCTCTTAGGACTGGCAGGAGACGTGGCTGGCTTCTTGGAGGCAGCAAGGGCTTCTTGGGTTGCTCCGTAACAACAGCTGTGGAGACACCCAGAAGGAACGAACAGTTCATTTAAGCCTGCCATGGTTGAGTCCCTATTTCGGGGATGGCCAAACTGTGGCCCTCCAGATGTCCATGGACTACGATTCCCATGAGCCCTGCCAGCATGGGCTCATGAATATTCGATGGATATGTATGTATTAGGTCAGGGGTTGGCAAACTGTGGCCCTCCAGATGCCCATGGACTACAATTCCCATGAGCCCCTGCCCGCATTTGCGGGCAGGGGCTCATGGGAATTGTAGTCCATGGACATCTGGAGAGCCACAGTTTGGCCACCCTGGCCCTATTTATTTATTAATTGTATGGCATGTGTGTAGTGCAGCCAGGAGGAAATGCCTGGACGTGCCTCATTCATATGCCATTCTGGGTCCTCAATAAGGATACACATTTCAAAAATAAGCATTATGAATACAATTGCCAACTGCAGGTTGGGACATTTCTGGGGATTTGGGGATGTTCTAGTTTAATAAAATGTAATATATAAAATACATACAATGGAGATTTAGGGTGAACCCTGGGACAGGTGGAGTTGAGGGAGGGCAGGGACCTTAGTGGGGTACAATGACATATTCAGTCTCTAAAGCAGCCATTTTCTCAAGAGAACAGATCTCTGTAGTCTGGTATAATCCCAGGAGAACTCCAGGCTTCACCTGGAGGTTCAAAGAAGAAAACCAACTCCACCGGCGTTCCAGATACAGAATTTTTAAAATATCTCTTGTGTATCCTTATGCTCTTTTATTACAGTTCATTCAAGATGGATCAAGGCAAAATGTTATCCAGATAGTGTTTTCAAACACCAGTCTTTCCTCGGTGGCCTTTATTAGGATCGCTGTTGGAACTGGCTTTCTTCTTCTTTAAATCTAGGGAGCAACTTACCTTCTTTTGCTCACCTAAAGTCTGGCAACCCTATTAAAAGCATCGCCAACAACCACATGCTGCAATGGTCACATGCATGCCTTAAGTGCATTTATTTCAGAGACTGGGGTGAAGGGGAAGAGTTGGATTTTCAGGGTTTGCTAGAACCCAGTGAATCCAGGGGCACCTTTAAGATCAACAAAGTTGAATTCTGCTGCCTGCTTCCGACTGCAAAAGCACCAAGCCCCTGGAAGTCCAGATTACGGGATCCAAGTCATTCAAAGTTGCATGTCCCCCACAAGTGCCTAGAACTCAGCAAGGAGGAAAAGATTCAGTTTTGCCGTAAGCCAAGCAGAGTCACCTCTTGGGGATGGTGGGGGGATATCAGGCAGTCGGGGGGGCTTTGGGATTGTCCGCGTACTCTCCCCGTTTTCATGATCCACCAACACAAACTCTGTGGAAGCAAGCAAGGGAAAGATGAGTTGGGGGCATACAAGATCTGTAGTGTGCATAATTCAAAGGCATATGAAAAATGTCCTGCAGGGGGCGTTGGAGGAGATAGCATAGTTAGCTCAGGATCTTCCTGATAGTTTTCAAATAGTTTCCTCAAGTGTTGTGATGGGCTCTTTGGAGACTTCCTGCCTCCATTGTGTGTGTCCATTAGGGATGCTACTAAATTTCTCATCCCTGACAATTTGACCCAATAATCCCTGATTTGTGTTGGAAAGTCCCTAGCCAGAGTCTTTCTTTTCACACTAGCAGCTGTGTTCTTGTGTCAAAATGTCCACTGATTGTTTAGTTTTTCAGCCTTTTTTGCAACGAGGGCAGCAAAATGACATCAAAAAAC
This sequence comes from Paroedura picta, assembly GCF_049243985.1. Taxonomy (NCBI): domain Eukaryota; kingdom Metazoa; phylum Chordata; class Lepidosauria; order Squamata; family Gekkonidae; genus Paroedura; species Paroedura picta. The sequence continues at coordinate 11,614,831 of NC_135372.1, read as the reverse complement.
ATGGGGAATAGCAGCAAGAAAAGAGGGGAAGTAGAGACTCAGGAGAAGAATGATCAATCCTGCATGCCACTCATCCTAATCTGCACCCATAGGGTCAGGATGGATCTAGATTTCCCCATGCAATTCTTGCCCTCTCTTTCTCTGACTGGACTAGCACATCCTGATGTTTCTTGTTGGAAAAGACACTGCCTGGTGTACAAAGAGGAGGAGAAGACCCTGCAAGGGGCAGCTAGAGGACAAGGTCAGCACCTTCTTTCCTGCTAAGTGTCAGTCTGACTCCAGATTGCTACTCTTGGGGCAATTTCCCCCTTCTTCTTGGAAGTCCCACGCTCCATCGTTCTCTCTCAGTTACAGATGTAAAACCTGTCTCTGTCTCTCCTCTTTCCTATTGAGTATGGTAATTCCCGGGGAATTTCTGCACAGTGCCACTTTGTCTCCGTCCCACAATTGCAGGAAAAAAGCCTTTCCACTTTTTTCAACTGCTACATCTCACCTTTCCCCCTCCTCACTGTTCCTTGGCCTGTCAATCACTGGAGGCAACCAATCAGAAGTTTGTGGGTCTCCAAAGTTCCCCTGAGTGCTATTTACTACTTGTGGCAATTCGTACTCATTGCAATGTATGCGCATTGCCATGGAAGACACAGCCCCCCCCCCCAATCCAAATGTGTCTGGCCAGCGGAGGGCATGGGGAGGGAGGCAGATTCCCACCCCTGCAGTAGTTCAACTGCCATCTGTAAGCTTCTCTTCAGTGGTCCTAATTAACCACCAATGTTTCCGTGGCCACCTCTTTGGCCAAACCGCCAAACCCTCGTCCCTTCTGCTCCTCTCCTCCCTGCCCCCACCCTGCTGGTCCACCTCGGCCTGAGCCACTGCTATCTCCTTGCAGGGTAGCATCTTCTGCTGGACACTGCAGAAGACGGTTCCTTGCGAGGCAGCGGCAGTAGCAGCAGCTCAGGCCAAGGCAAGGGGGGAAGGGAAGGGCTGAACATCAGGCAGGTGGACCAGCGGGGTGGGGGGGGAAGGGGAGCAGAAGGGATGAGGGTTTGGTGGCTTGGCCGGCGAGGTGGCCACGATGACAGTGGTGCTTAATTAGGACAACTCCATGACCAACCTAATTAGAAAGAAAAGCTGAGTGCTGGGGAAACTACAAAGCATCTTACACTGGCCTCACACTGAGACAATGTTTTTGTGGGAGTGGCGAAATTGATACAAGACAGCATATATTGTTCCACTGCCCTGCTGATGTAGACATTCGTAGCAACTTGATTGAACCTCTCCTTAAAAAGTTGCCAGGACATCATGGTGTAGATCAAGCAAAGAGGCTGCTAAGTCATGAGTCCCCCCAGGTGACAACTCAGCCGGCTAAGTTTTGTGCCGCCGCCATAAAAATCCAATGCTCTAAAGTAGCATAGTTTTAAGTTCTATTTTATGATCTGTTTTAAATTGTATTACATTAAATGACCATATTCTTTTGGTCTCTTATGTATCGACTTCATATAACTTGGTCTGAACGACTGTCGTAAAGTTTGATCGATTGACTACAAAGTGACTGTTGCAATGGTCATGGATAAATGAAGGAAGAACAGCCACCCGGATCTGAACAATCCAGAGACAGGTGCGTAAACCGCAAAAGAGCATCTATGGATTTAAACAGGGGTAGTCAAACTGCGGCCCTCCAGATGTCCATGGACTACAATTCCCAGGAGCCACTGCCAGCGAATGCTGGCAGGGGCTCCTGGGAATTGTAGTGCATGGACATCTGGAGGGCCGCAGTTTGACTACCCCTGGATTAAAACAAGCTGAGAGATGTTGGGATGAGAAACTCCATCCAATTCTAACCAAGGAAGGATTTCAGCAAAGCAAGACAGAACAGGGCCTGTATTCAAGAGACAACAAGCAGACTTACATTCATATTTACGGGGATGACCTAGGAAAAGGCTACGAAAAGGAGAACTGTGATGAAATTGCTCAACATCTGAATCAAGAAGTGGGGAGGAAAGAATTAGGAAACATCAACTACTATCTTGGAATGCAAGCAGATTCTGAAACAGAAAATCCGAGAATTTCTGGATCACATGAAGCCAGCAAGCACTCCTATGAAAACAAACTACCTGGACGAGCAAGGAAGTAGCAAACTTCTGCCTGACAACAAGCAATGCAGAGAAGCAGTTGGAAGACTGCTGAACAGAAGCACATAGACGCATCCAGATAGAATCATAGAATCATAGAATCATAGAGTTGGAAGGGGCCACACAGGCCATCTAGTCCAACCCCCTGCTCAACGCAGGATCAGCCCTAAGCATCCTAAAGCATCCAAGAAAAGTGTGTATCCAACCATTGCTTGAACGCTGCCAGTGAGGGACTGCCCGCTCTGGCAGATATCACAGCAGCTGTGGGCATGTTATGCAGAGAAATGGAATTGCCAAGCGATGGAATGCAGTCAGGTGACTAGCAAAGTACCTGTATGGCACTGCACACCTGAAACTGAAGTTACCAACAAGTGACCCTCCCAGATTAGCAAGATATATGGGTGCAGACTGGGCAAGATTGGCTACAGATAGGAAGTCAATCAGTGGACACTTATTCTACTACTAGCCTTTAGGCCCGCTGTAGCCCAAATACAGCGGGCGCTAGCGGGCGGGCGGCTGGGTGCGGGAGATAGGCCAGTGGAGGGGCAGGGAGCAACGGGCTTAGAAGGGGCCGGGGCAGCCCCCCTGCTCCCATCCCCAGAGGAGCCTTACCCCCGCACGCACACCCCGGCGTGTCTCCGGCCTTGGCGCTGCCCTCGGGGCAGTTCCGCTGCAGCTCCTGATTCCAGGGGCAAGGGGCCAATCGGAAGGTGTGCTGTGTGCACCTTCTGATTGGCCCCTTGGCCCCAGACTGACAAGCGGGGGGAGCAATCGGAAGGCGCTCCGCGAAAAAGATTGCAGACGTTCTCCCCAAGCCACTTTCTTAAGAAAAGTCTGAAAGTCTACACAAGAAGCTGAACCATGTGGACTTTGTACACTAGACCTTGAGTAGAGATAATGTAAAAGGCAATGTCTCGTGTACAAGAGACCTTGGAGGAGGGCAGGATGCTGTTTCTGTTGGCTGCAGAGGAGAGGACATGCAGTAATGGGTTTAAACTACAAGTACAATGATATAGGCGAGATATCAGGGAAAAAATGTTCACAGTCAGAGTAGTTCAGCAGTGGAATAGGCTGCCTAAGGAGGTGGTGAGCTCCCCCTCACTGGCAGTCTTCAAGCAAAGGTTGGATGCACACTTTTCTTGGATGATTTAGGATGCTTAGGGCTGATCCTGCGTTGAGCAGGGGGTTGGACTAGATGGCCCCTTCCAACTCTATGGGGCTTTTCGCACGCCTTCAAAATCGCACAATGGTTGCCAATTGAAAACGCTACTGATTTGCCATTATTCACTACGTCGTTGACAATCTGCCACACACCTGAAACCGATCTGCAAAAAGCGCTTCCTTGTAGCGCTTTCAGGGAAATCCCCAAAAGTGGATTCACCCTCCGGAAAGCGATACACTCCTGCAACCAATCTGCAACACTAGCGAAAAAGACCTGTGCGTTAACATTGTTGCGGTTTCTACAAAGTCCCTCCCCCTGGCTCTCTCCTCTGATCTTCCGGCGAAGCGATCGCCATTTTTTTTTTCTCCGAGCGAGCGGGGATAAACGCACCAGCGAGCCCCTTTCTGTTTAGAGGCTTCCCCGGCTTCAGTCCCTCCCCTTCAGTCACTAAGCACAAAGAACAGAAAAGCCCGTTTGCTGATGTATTTTCCCTTTATTTTTTACACATTCATTCAGCCGAAAATAGGGCCCGTGAGAGGGGGGGGATTTTTTTTTTTCACTCGGAGGGAGCGTGGCAACGATGAAATGACAGCTCAAACACACCAGGCAGCTGGATGGGTCTCTCCGTTGCAACGAATCAACACAGATTCGTTGCAATGGGTCTGGGTTTTTTTTAAAAAAAACTTTCTTAAAGGGAAAGGGGCTGTTTGGGAGCATGCTAACGGCTGCCCATTGGATTTTCAGCCGAAAATCGGGCCCGTGAGAGGGGGGGGGGTTTCACTCGGAGGGAGCGTGGCAACGATCAAATGACAGCTCAAACACACCAGGCAGCTGGATGGGTCTCTCCGTTGCAACGAATCAACACAGATTCGTTGCAATGGGTCTGTTTTGTTTTTTTTTTAAACTTTCTTAAAGGGAAAGGGGCTGTTTGGGAGCATGCTAACGGCTGCCCATTGGCTGCTTGACGGCCAGGGGCGGGACGAGCTTGGCAATAGCGCTTCCTTTCTAGCGATTTTTGCCGAGACCGGAAGCCTGTGGGAAACGCTACAAAACGCAACTGGATTCCACTACAAAGGCAGGTATGCATAACGACGAATTCCACTATTTTAAATGGCGATTTTTCATTCAGCAACCAATTTGCTACAAAGATCCCGGTGCGGAAAGCCCCTATGATTCTATGATTCTACAAAGAAGAGAAGAGAACCCTGCAGGGGTTAGAAAGAGAACAATGAGACAGGTGAGTGAGGTATGAACTATGTTAATCCCTAAATCAACCTTCATCAGCTATTTCATCAGGCTGTGCCCCACTGCTGTGTGGGTACTCTGCCATCAAGAGAAACCACCCCTGGCAGGAATTTTTTTCTCTTTGCTCAGATCTTCACCAGAGACCTATTCAAAGCTGCCCGCAAAGTACCCACAACATCTGAATAAATCACAATGATCAAAGGCAACAGGAAGTGATTTTTTTGAGGAAACAAACAATTCAACCTTCCATTTGGGCTGGAAGTTATTAAGCCTGGAGGAAAAGAGTCGTGCAGAGCTCTGGCAACCTGAGGCCAGGTAAATCCCCCAGCCCAGGAGGGGGTGAGCTTGCCACGGCCTCCTGGGAACATACCCAAGGTTTCCGCATAGCTGTCGTCAACCTGCAGGGGGACCAGGTTGTGCTTGCTGGTTTTGACAAAGAATTCCACCACGCCTGCCAGAGAGGAGCAGCAGTACTGCAGGAACAAGGAAACAAATGAGATGGACAAAGGGCTTCAAGTCACTTCACGGATGACTGCTCAAAGAGGATTACAATGCAATTCTGGGCACGCTGACTCAGGAGTAAGCCTATTGTATTCAATGGGGCCTGGCGCTTCAGTTCCGCCCTCCTTTCCCAGCAGAGCCTTGACTTGTAGCCACAGGCCTGCCTGGAGAAAAGGAAATGGGTGTTTCTTTTTTTCCGCAAAAGTCTTCATGCAGGGAAGAGGGCAGGTGAAGCTTTTCCCAGCATGAAGGACTGCTTCCTGGAGTGAGTCTGCCCTTCCCCTTGGTGTTGCAGTGCCCGATATGCCCGGAGGCCCCTCTCTAAGCCCTCCTACTCCCTTATCCATCTGAACCTGCCTATATCAAATTAGGCCCTTGGTCCATCAAGGTCTGCTCAGACTGCCACAGGCTCTCCTGGTAGGTCTTCCACCTGCCACTTGAACCTTTGACACTGGAGATGCCACCGGGAATTGAACCTGGGATCTTCTGCCAACTAAGCAGATGTTTCCTCACTTCTCTCGACCCCCACTCAATCCAGCCCATGTTCTGAGAGTCTTGCTACCCAAAATCCTTTGCCTGCCGGAGATGTCAGGCAATGAACACATGCTGCTTTCCACACGCCAGCTCCTAAACTTATCTGCATCCCTGCTAAATCCAGGCACTAAACTTTCTATTGAACCAGGTGGGGCAGCCCCAATTTCCTGCCATTGAGGAACTGAGGTAAAGTTTTAAAAAATGGCCTCCACGTACTGACACACTTCGGATCTCCCTGGTCTCTATGGCCAATGCCATGGGTGAGGGGAGGCAGCATAGAATGTCACCCAGAAGTGACATCACATCCTCTCCCAACTCCACCCTGCCCGGGCACCAGCCTCACCCCCAAATCTTTCAGAGTTTGCTGAGGCAATTGCGGGGAGAGGTGTGTGTGTGTGGGGGGGCTACCAGGATCTGCCATCTTACCGGATCCTCAACATCTATGATGTATTGTTTGCCAACTTGGTTGATTTTATAGTGCTTTAGAACAGCAGTTCTGCAACAGAGAAGAAAAGGCCTTCAATTAAAAATGGCCCCCTCAGGTCATGAAAACATAAGAATCCTGTCAGATCAGACCAAGGAAGGAGCCTCCAGGGAGGGTGGTATATAAATATAATAAACAAATAAACATAAATATAATAAATAGATAAATCTAACCCAGCATACATTTCTTACAGAGGCCACTCACCGGCCCATAAACAGAGCACAGCTTTTCCTTTCCATCAACCTGTGTTCAGAGCAGATATATTGCCTCTGAACAGGGAGGTTCCATTCAGCCATCATGGCTGATATTCCTTGAAGGTGTGCTTCTCCTTGAGCTAGTCAAGCCCACCTGAAAGTAACCAAAAGCAGGGGCCACCGCTACTTCCTGTGGCACCAGGTTCCACAGGTTTACCAAGCACTGCCGGAAGTTACTTTCTTTACCACCCATCAACTTCAAGGGGAGTACCTGCTGGCAAGCTCTGGGAATTGGTGGGCACAGGCTAACTCAAACGACACTGCAACATCACATCATGAGTCCTGAAGCTCTATGGTAAAAGCCCAGACTCTCAGGGCGGCTCACAACAATATATATAACTTATTTTATCATAACAACAACCCTGTAGAGTAGGGTAGGATCAGAGAGAATGCCTGGCCCAAGGTCCCAGATCCACAACTCTAAAGCAGGAAATTCCTATTGCTCAGGAACAGACATTTCTTTGGCGTTTGAAGGGAGGTGATCCAGGAAATGCATTCGCCACCTATACATTTTTTTGTCAAAGAACATTTGTACTTTCTTGGGACAAAACCCTTCCTGCGCTGCCATGACCTCGCCCTCCCACTCCAGAGGTAAGACTGTGAAACGTGGAATGATGTTTTGCTTTGCGATGCTGACAGCTAACTTAGGCCATTGCATTCGTTCCTCTCCCCCCTCCGGTTTCCAGGTGCCTGGAGCTCCATGACGGGCCTTGGAAAATCGGGAAAAAAGGGATGTTTTCCTGGCCACACAAAGGCAGAAATCTGGGCTGTTTGCAGACAACTGCTAAGTGTTGCCCAGCCCTGCTCTCTTTGGCTTATTAAGAAGGCCCCAAAGCCTGGCTCCCAGCAGACTTCCTTGGCGGTTCTGGTCTCAGCCCCCTCCCGCTCCCCCCGGTCAGCTGTGGCCCAAACTCACCCGTTCACCATCTGGCGTGTGGACACCGAGATGCTGCTGCTGTCCCTCCCCGGGCGCAGAAGCAGGTTACCGCAGCTCTCGTTCTTCTCCAGCAGTGCCTCGGCCTCCGTCCTGGAGACTCTGAAAAAACAGCTGGGGGGGGGGGAGTGCAGGGGAAGCAGAGAAGTCTGGCCAATCCCCTCCTGGCACAGGTCCTCTCAGACGGCCTCTAGCCAGCCTCAGGCTTCCCCATCTGTAAAATGGGCTTAATAGCACTCAGCGTCACCTAAATCGCCCCTTTCTGACTGTTGCCTTCTACTGCCCTTAGGGTCATCGGCTCAGGGTTGGCAAATTCCGTATGCAGCTAGGGAGGGGCAGGACTTGAGGACATCAATGGGGTAGAATGCCAGGCAGTCCACCCCTCCGAAGCAGGGGACCTCAGCTCTATCACCTGGAGCAGGGGTTGTTAAACTGCGGCCCTCCAGATGTCTATGGACTACAATTCCCATGTGCCCCTGCCAGAGAATGCATGATAATTGTAGTCCAAGTACATCTGGAGGGCCGCACTTTGACTACCCCTGATTCCTGGAGAATGGCTATAATCCCAAAAGATCTCTGTGTAAACAACGGAGAGGAAGGAACCTGGCCAGCCTGAGCTGCAAAGTGGTGTCCCTGTGGCTTGTCACCAATGTTGGTTTTCAGACATGGGTTGCCCCTGAGCACAGAAGGTCTATTTCAGTGGCCTAATATTACAAAATTAAGTCTAGTAGAGCCTTAAATGAGTTCTCATGAATGAAAGCTCACTTCATCACAACCCACAGGAGGTCAGAAGGTGAGGGGGGTCACTAAGAGGGGCCAGCCGGAGTCAGGAAATACAGAGGCGGGAAATGCAGACACTGAGGAACTGTAAGGAGGTAACATTCGAGGGATCTGTCTTTTTTAGCAAAGAAGTATCATATGGCTGTATTTGGATGTTGTGACACAGTTTGCTAATGTAACAGGATTAACTTTTGCTTATATATTCCCACTGTCATGATGGTCAGTTCATAGTCTGAGGAAGAGTGCTTGCACTCGGAAACTCACGCCTTGAATAAATCTTTGTTGGTCTTAAAGGTGCTACTGGACTCTGATTTTCTTCTTGTGTCCTGTGATTGCTACTCATTTTGTTCTATTACTATGGACTTCAGATGGCTACGTATATGTAATAGAATCCTAGAATCCAGGGCCCAGTCTGCACACAACAGATAATGCACTTTCAATGCACTTTAGAAGTAGATTTTCCTGTTCTGCACAAGAAAATCCAGGTTCCAAAGCACATTGAAAGTGCATTATCCTATGTGCAGAATGGGCCCTAGAGTTGGGAGGGGCCATACAGGCCCTCTCAAGAGTGGCTAAACTGAGGCTCTCCAGATGTCCATGGGCTACAATTCCCATGAGCCTCTGCCAGCATAGTACTGGCAAGGGTTCATGGGAATTGTAGTCCACGGACATCTGGAAAGTCACAATTTGGCCACCCCTACTTCAAACTTCTGTTCAATGCAGGATCAGCCTAAAACATCCAATAAGTATCTGTCCAACCGCTGCTTAGAGGGGGAGCTCCCCACCTCCTTAGGCAACCCATTCCACTGCTGAACTACTCTGACTACGAAATTTTTTTTCATGATTTTAGCCGGTATCGTTCTACACGTAGTTTAAAGCTATTCCTGCAGATCCAGCCTAAGGTTGCATTGGCTTTCTTTACATCACAGGGTCTGCTCATATTTAGCTTATGGTGCACAAGTAACCCCAGGATCTTGTCCACATACATTGCTACCCATGTGCCATCCAGTATGGCTGCTTCTCAGTTTTGTGACCCAGATGTAGAACTCTGCACTTCTCCTTATTGAATTGCATCTTGTTCTCCTTTGCCCACTTTCCCAGGGTGTTCGGATCCAGTTTGGTGTAGTGGTTCGGAGTGCGGACTTCTAATCTGGCATGCCGGGTTCGATTCTGCACTCCCCCACATGCAACCAGCTGGGTGACCTTGGGTTCAACACAGCACTGATAAAGCTGTTCTGACCGGGCAGTGATATCAGGGCTCTCTCAGCCTCACCCACCCCACAGGGTGTCTGTTGTGGGGAGAGGAAAGGGAAGGCAACTGAAAGCCGCTTTGAGCTTCCTTCAGATAAAGAAAAGCGGCATATAAGAACCAGCTCTTCTTCTTCATCATCTCATTTAACTCTGTCTTCTCGAATGTTTGCTACTCCCCCCCAATTTGGTGTCATCCTCAGATTTCATCCAGATCATTGATAAAACTCATAAAGTTCGATAGCCTCCCGACTAGAACACCTGGAACGACCTATTCACACAGTCATTCTCTTCACTGCTTCTCGAGGATAGAAACCGAACGAAAACACATGCAGCTTTTACACACTGCCTTATTCAAATGGGCTGAGACGCCTCTGCCCACAAGGAGCATACAAATCTACCCACTCTGGATATGTGGCCTCCGGTGCCTCTCCTCCAGGCGGGGCCGAGCGCTCGCTGAGCCTGGGGATGCCTTCCCGTGTGTCAGGCCGATCCGCCTTGGACCGCTGCTCCCTCTCCTTCTCCAGAGCTTCCGAGAGCATGTAGATGTGCCCCGGGAGCAAGGCCAGGCTGGTGGGCACCTCCATCTGTGGAGCAGCAGAGCACAGGGTCAGAGGCCAGAGGGCACACCAGGCCAGGTGGCTTGGAAGCAGTTTGGGGTTGCTGCACAAATTCTCAGGAAGGCCCAACCGGCTCAAGAGTGGAAGAACCTCTGCTGGACAAGCAGGAGGTGCCTGGCTCAATCCCTGGCTTCTTCAACTTGAAAGGATCTGGCAGGAGGTGACCTGGGAGAGCGGCTGCCAGTCTGAGCAGACAGGACTGGCCTTAACTTCCTTAACAGTGTGGTGACGTGGTTGAGAGCGTTGGCCTCTAACCTGAAGAACCGGGTTTGATTCCCCCCCTCCACATGACCAACCTTGGGCCAGTCACAGTTCTCTCAGAGCTCACTCAGTCCTACCTGTCTGACAAGGTGTCTGTTGTGGAGAGAGGAAAGGAAGGCGATCGGAAGCCGCTTTGAGACTCCTTCGAGTAATGAAAAACAGGATACAAAAAAGGAGCTCTTCTTCTTCTTGATGAACCAGTAGCCTGAAAAGGGAGCTTCAGGTATGTTTGAAGAGAGGGGCTTCTTTCTTTAATTTTATCCTCACAACACCCCTGTGAGGTAGGTTAGGCTAAGAGCGAGGGACAGCTCAACGAATGTCATGGCTGAGTGCACACTGGAAACCGTATGTAGTTCAGCACTCTAACCACGACACCACCTTGGCCCCAAGGAACATTTGGCAGCATCTAAGCTCAGGCCAGGCTGGCGGAGGGCGAGACGCATTTGGCATGGGCGTTCCTGCTGAATTCTTTGACCAGTTTTCATAGGCAGCTGTGTTGTGCCAGACCAAGGAGTCTTCCTGTCACATTTCCCCTTGCTCTTTCCCCAAAGCATTCAGGGCAGCATGCTTCCCCCTCCCGTTCCAACCTCACACCAGCCCTGCAAGGTAAACAAGGCAACAAGAGGGAAACCTAAGCCATCCGAGGAGCTGTGGAGTGCAGGGATTCAAAGGCCAGCTTCTCAGACCTTAACCAAAGAGTCTACCTCTACCTCAGCCTGGCTGCCTCAGCCTGTGACCATCGTCTCTGAGGCTCTTTTGGTGACCGACAGAGGAAAGCTTTTCCCTGCCCTGTGCAGCTCAGAGCTTCTTGAACAGGAAATGCTGAGGCGTGATGGCCACAGGGACAGTGGCCTTTAAAGGGGGATCAGACCGGCCCATGGAGGAGAGGCCAGTCAGTGGCCGTGAGCCCTGGTGACAGGGGAGAACCTCCACATGCAGAGGCACTAATCCACTGAATCCCAGTCCCAGGAAGGAGGCTTGACCTCTTGCATAGGAGTCTGCTCACCTCCACCATTGTGAGAATGAATCCTTTCCACATCTCCCGGGACTCCAAGCTCTCCATCTGAAACAGAAACGCATTTCCTAAGAACTCTGGGATGCCAGCCTCCAGGTGGGACATGGGGATCCCCCAGAAATACAGATCATCTCCAGGATACAGAGATCAGTTCCCCTGGATTAAATGGCTGCTTGGGAGGGCAAATTCTCTGGCATTAGACCCTACTCTGAGGTCCCTGGCCTCCCAGGCCCATCTAGGGTGGTGCAATTCGCCTGCATGTGTGCCTCGACCGGCGTGCCCGCGCCTCCCCCCCCCCCCACGGGTGATGCATTACAGGGAAGCATTCCAGAATACCCCCAGCCCCTCCTTTCCTTTCCTTTCCTTTCCTTTCCTTTCCTTTCCTTTCCTTTCCTTTCCTTTCCTTTCCTTTCCTTTCCTTTCCTTTCCTTTCCTTTCCTTTCCGTTCCTGTCCTGTCCTGTCCTTTCCTTTCCTTTCCTTTCCTTTCCTGTCCTGTCCTGTCCTGTCCTTTCCTTTCCTTTCCTTTCCTTTCCTGTCCTGTCCTGTCCTTTCCTTTCCTTTCCTTTCCTGCATGGAGCCCCTGCCACCAATTGATTCCCCCACTCCACCTGCCCTTTCTGAAAGCACTGTGAAGACTTCCCTGCTGCCCAGACAGGTTACCTTTAATTTCACCTCCTGGCTCCTCATCCTGACGGTCAACCTGGCCCCTTCCGTGGACCATGCAGCCACCGATCTTGGCGGATTGTCCTCCACTAGCGACACAAAGTCTGCCAAATCGAGTCGGTCGACACACTGGGGAGGAATTGCAGGTAGACTCAGATCCCAAGTTCCTAGGTCTCGTGTTCCTGGCTCAGTCTCCAGTTTCCCCCTCTGTGCCAGGTTCATGGGCTTTCACAGGGCAGCAGACGTCTCTACCTCTTGGCCCACGATTAACCTCCTAAATTTCTGTTGCTAGTTAGGGCTGCCAGCTCTGGGTTGAGAAAAACGTTGTGATTTTGGGGATGGAGCTTAGGTAGGGTTTAGGGAGGAGAGGGATTTTAACGAGGCACGATGCCATAGATTCCACGCTCCACTTTCTCCAGGAGAACTTATCTTGCTCAATTGGAGATCAATAGCAACAGCAGATCTCCAGGTCCCCCCTGGAGGCTGGCAACCCTATTGCCAGTGGTTGGGAAATGGCACCTCATCTTAGTTATTCATTTTACTTATCATCCACCTTTCTCACTGACAGGGACACAAGGAAGCTTGCACTCTTCTCCTCTCCATTTTAGCCTCACAACAACCCTGCCAGGTAGGTCAGGCCTCCCCAAGGTAACCCTTGAGCTTCTGAAGCAAGGTGGGGATTCCATATCCTGTCCTGGCCCTCTAACCACCCCAGCTGGACTCTCACATGCAATTTAGCTAGGTCACCTCTCTCCCACCCCCCCAGCCCCACCCCACCGAGATTGCCTACCTGGATTCTGTCCCCAGGCCTACCTGTCCATCTTCCCCAGTGCATTTACCTCGCTATCTCGGTTGGTGTTGTAGAAATAAAGAGTGAGGCCTCGGAGGCCAGCCCAGAATTTCTTGTAAGCCTACAAGTAGGGGGAAGCAACAGTTATTTGCATTGCATTCTAGGCATTGGATAGATCTAGTCTCTGCTCCCAAGAAGTTACAGTCAACACCAGTACAAGCCTAAAGAGAACGTGCTCTTTATTTTATTTTTAACACACACACAATGTTTTCTTTCATCACACTCTTGTAAATTCAGCCCACAACTGCAACTCTCTCTTGTTAGAAATCCTCAGTGAATTTTGGGATATTGAGTGTTGAGCTCACCCTGCAAAGAGGGGATCTTTTGCATGCTTAAAGTGAGACTTTCTTCGGAGAGAACGTGCACAGAAGCATATTCAGGCGGGCAGCCCACTGGTCTGCAGCGCTAGAACAGAGGCTGAGCCCGGGGGCACCTTGAAGACCAACCACGTTTGATTGTCGTCCACACGAACGCTTACGCCTTGAACCAAACTGGGTCTGCAAGGTGCCACTGGACTCGCGTACAGAATGCGGTTACCGCAAAGACTTGTACGCCTGCCTTTAGCTGCTTGGTGCCTCTGCCAAATTGCATCAGGTAAACAATATTTTTCTCTCAGCTGCGGATATTTGCAGACGTAAGAAGAGGACCCTCTTATGAGCCTCTTGTGGCGTAGAGTAGTAAGGCAGCCGTCTGACAGCTTTGCCCATGAGGCTGGGAGTTCAATCCCAGCAGCCGGCTCAAGGTCGACTCAGCCTTCCATCCTTCCGAGGTCGGTAAAATGAGTACCCAGCTTGCTGGGGGGTAAACGGTCATGACTGGGGAAGGCACTGGCAAACCACCCCGTATTCAGTCTGCCAAGAAAACGCTAGAGGGCGTCACCCCAAGGGTCAGACATGACTTGGTGCTTGCACAGGGGATACCTTTACCTTTACCTTTAAGAAGAGGACAGGTTGGCTTGTTCCTCACCAGTTGGCCACCCTGTCCAAAAAGAAAGGTCCCTCTCAAGCACAAGGTTGGTGGGGCGAAAACTGAGCTTAGGGTCATTAGGGGTCAGCCCTGAAATATGAAGCAACACTGCCGGGTATTGCAGCCAGTGATTTATTAAACCCTGGGGCTTCTTCACAGGCCTGGGAGGGTTTTCTGAAGAGGTTGGAGTTAATTTTTTAAAATATATTTTAAATTTGTTAAACATTTATGACTATATATGGTTATGCCAACCTCCCCCCCACCTGTCCCAAAATGGCCCATAATGGGCCTGGAGGGGGTGGGAAGGAGAGGGGCCGCAGATGGGTATATCCACAGCTCTGCTTCCCAACCATATTCTGCCCCATAGCACCACTTCTGGGGTTTCTCAAAGCCAAAAGAATGTTTCAGGGGTTTTTCAACAGTAAAAAAGTAGAGAAAGGCTGCAATAGTGTCTCTGAGTGGGTGGAAAAAGCCTTTGAGTTCATGATCCCCTAATTCAGCCGCGTCTCCAATTATGGACCTACTTCTATCCCATTGGTTCCCTGGACAACTGACGCAAAAGAGTCACACTCAACTTGACACAGAACAATAAACAGAATCTGTGGCTAATGAAGACCAGCACAACTTCCCCCCCCCTCCCCCTGAGGACTGAGAAGAGAGAACAGCCACCAGGTATCAACAGGGGAGGAAAAACACCCAGCAAAAGGCAGCAAGATCAAGAGGGCAAATGAGACACGACATGGACCAAATGCAAGAGTGGAACGGGGCAGCTCTCCTTAAGAAGTCTTCACTTAGCTCGCGAGTGCATTTGGCAGAGTTCTGTGTAATAATATAAAACATGCGGCCAAGGAGGTACAAGACCTATGCAGACCTATCGGGCAGTCCCCCTAAATGCAAGACCAACTCTCCTAAAAGTACGCACTCCGTTAATTTCTTGACTTGTCTTGCTGGCAGCTTCATTTCCCAGTAGGGAGGGCAGCCAGAGGGTCTGCTGGGGAGATTGTAAAGGACTCTGTCACATCTCCCTGGAAAGCACAACACTCACATCCCTGGGACATGACTCTCACCTGGCTCAGCAGGGTGAACTGCAGGATTAACGGGGATAACGCATTTGGGGGGCCACCACTGAGAAAGCCAATCCATAATCAGACCCAATTGTGATGGGGGGGGCGGGGGCGGGAGGGGGGAGATTTTTAATTTACCAAAACATTCAATACTAATCAGCAGCAGCAGTTCTAGATGCAGACTCTGGAGGAAATCCTTTAGAAGTGAGGTTCCAAAATGTTATCCAAGTTTTCTTTGGGCAGGTTCATTTTGAAACCTGGGCCATCTTATCACAGACGTTCAGAGCAATTAAGAAATGCCTCCCAGGCCAAACAAGCTGCCCACTCAGGCCTCTGCCACCGTGCCCCAAGGGAGCGTGCCCAGCTTCGTGCCACGGGGAGCAGATTTCCGCAGAGCAAGCCTCCGTTAAAAGGCTCCTGAGCTTGCTGGGTCTGTTTTCCCCACGAGCAGCTGGCAACACTTACTTGTTCCCAGGGCGCCTTCTTCTCCAGGTATCCCTCGTAATAATGGGGTATCTGGCTTCCCCTCGACTTCCTGGCCTGGCCGGCTGGCACAGCCATCTTCTCACAGCAACCTGGGCTTTCTGGCAGGTTCTTTCTCACGGTCTGGAACCAGGAAGCAGAATGCCATAAATCAAAGGACACTGTTTACTCTTTTCTGGTTTTTCTTTTACCTGAAATTCCCCGAGGCCCTCCCCTTGGCAGGCGTGATTGGGCCGCTGAACCTTGGACGGATGTTCTGGCCAGGCAGGAGAAAGAGCAAAGCAAAGCAAAGCAATTTTTTAACCTTCCAGTGCCCGTCCCAGCCGGGCCTCATCTGCATCAGAGATTAACTCCCAAACCTTTTCCCCAGTGCCAAGAGTTAGACCCCCGAAGGTGAGAAGTCCTAAAAAGAAAAGAGGGGCTCTAACCTACCTCACAAGGTGGTTGTTGTGTCACTAAGATGGAGGGAAGGAGAACAGGGTCCTCATTGGGAAGAAAAATATATTTATTTGTTCATTTATCAGGTCTAATTGGTAGCCACTTTGGGGGCTGCAGAACTGGAGTAGTATAAACCAGGGGTAGTCAACGTGTGGTCCTCCAGATGTTCATGGACTACAATTCCCATGAGCCCCTGCCAGCAAACGCTGGCAGGGGCTCATGGGAATTGTAGTCCATGCACATTTGGAGGACCACACGTTGACTACCCCTGGTATAAACTAACCAAAATGTTATGGGTGACTTCAATTACCTGGATATCTGTTGCTCTCCGGTGCAGCGGTGGCCCCGGGAGGGTGTGCAGTCCCGGCCAGGCCATTCCATGCCAGGAGAGGGCTTGCAGGTGGCTCTCTGACGGGAGCCAACCTCCGGGATTTAGCACCCTGGGAGCATCAGAGCAGTCGTTCAGCAATCCCATTCAGGCTGCCGGGCTTCTAGACACCTTCCTCCTGCTGAGCTTTGAAGGGCTGGGACGGGTTCAGGCCCTTGTCCGCCCAGCGGGAAGGGCTTGCTGCCCACGGCTGGCTCAGGCACAATGGAGGATGCTAACCCTGATTTATGGGGTGACTGAGCATTCTGCCTGGGGCCCCAACGTGGGCCCAGAGGTGGCACCCAGGGGAACTTCATCATACGCTTGCTGCCTGTGGCTGCCCCTCAGGAATCTTGAGGGCCTTTCCCTCTGTGGACCAGCAGTTCAGGGACCGGAGTTCAGCAGCTGGGCCAAGGTCAAACAGGTCAAACCCTCCACCAAAGAATTAATGGACACCAGTCTGACATCAAAACTCCCCTGGCGAGTCCGGTAGGCTTGTGCTGGAAGTGTAAAAGGGGCTGGAGGCTGCCTTGGGCTCCGGAGCGTGGGCGGGCCGCGGGGACGTTGTTTGGCGGCTGGGTGGGCGTGCGGGCGTGCTCGGCGGGGCTGCGGCCTGGCGGTTTGGGAGTGGATGTCGTGGCGAGACACACCTTGCGTAGGCTTGCCGGGAGTGGCAGCGGTGATCGGAGCGGCGAGCAAATGTCGTAGGCAGTGCAGGGGGCCGGCCTTGTGTCCAGGGGCCTCGTAGGCGAAGGAGGTGAGCTGGTAGACGTGCGGCCTTGCGGGGGCACGGGTGCGGCGGCACAGCCGTATAGCTGGGGGCGGAGGGGCTCGCCGGCGGTCTGTGCGTTTGTGGGGCCATCGTCGCAGGAGTCGGCGGTGCTCGGCGGTGCTCGCAGGAGTCGGCGGTGCTCCTTGGCGTTGGGGGCGAAGTCCGGGGAGAGGTGGGGAAGCGGGCAGCGGCAAGTTGTGGGCTGGGGGTGGGAAGGGGGTGGGCGGCAGCGGCCGGGGACGGACGATCGTTGCCATCACGGGAAGGCTGCGGGAGGGCCTGGGCAGCGGCAACCCTGCAGGGTGGCGATTAGCGGGCAGACCTTGTAAGGAGGGAAGGGCAATGGTTCACTGGCGGGAAAGGTGAACCTGCAGTGAACCATGTGGGGACGGAGCGTGGGCTGAGAGTCCGGGGTGAGCTAATTGGCGTAGCGCGCCTCCCTATTGGCTACTTGGCCCAAGTGGCACTCGGAGGGATCCTGATTGGCCCTCTCCGAGTTTTTATCCCAGACAGGTCCCGCCCTAACTCCTCCCCAACAGCCCTTACTGAATTATTTAGTCAGCTGCAGGTGGGGTTTAAAGATATGTCCTTGTGAACTACAAATTGGTTCGAGGGGTTTGATTGGCTGGTTTGGCAGAGAGTTCTAATGTGGCTGTGTTTAGTTGCTGTGAGACAGTTTATTAATGCAACAAGATCAACATTTGCTTATATATGCCCACAGTTATAATGGTCGGTTCTTAGTTTGACGAAGAGTGCTTGCACTCAAAAGCTCACGCCTTGAATACATCTTTGTTGGTCTTAAAGGTGCCACTGGACTCTGATTTTGTTGTCCCCCCCTGGGAGTGACTCATCCAATGCTGGAGTGGGAGGGAAGGCCAGGAAACAGCCCCCTGGGCCACTGTGACCCGAGGGACGGGCGGGGACGGGGCCTCCTTTGTGACATCACCCCCTGCTGGTGCCCTGGGCTGCCGCACCCGGGGGGGCCTTTGTGGGTTGTTGAAGGAGCGTTGGAGTTGGAGTTGAAAGAGATTGGTGGAGAAAAATCGTGTTTTGTTGGTTTATTGGTTTATTTCTTTTTGATTTCACTTTATCCATTTATTTAACTAAATTGTTTTATTTATTTTATTTCACTTATTTATTTATTTTAATTATTTTATTTTATTAATTCATTTATTTATTCTTTTTGATTCATTTATATTATTCGTTTTTTATTTATTTAATTTTACCTTTATATTTATTTGTATATATCTGTATATATTTCTATATATATATATACATATATATATATATATATATATATATATATATATATATTTGTATATATCTGTATATATTTATTTATTTGTATATTGATTCATTTGTACATTTGTATATATTATTTGTATATATTTTTAAGACCATGGCTGAAAAACATCTAAAAATGTAAGTGGGGCACCTGTATTCTTTTCCTATGCAATTTTTATCTAACGATCTCCCAAGCGATCCTGGTTGGGAAGCGGGACGGGTTGCTCTTAGAATCATAGAATCATAGAGTTGATAGGGGCCATACAGGCCATCTAGTCCAACCCCCTGCTCAACGCAGGATCAGCCCTAAACATCCTAAAGCATCCAAGAAAAGTGTGTATCCAACCTTTGCTTGAAGACTGCCAGTGAGGGGGAGCTCACCACCTCCTTAGGCAGCCTATTCCACTGCTAAACTACTCTGACTGTGAAAAATCTTTTCCTGATTGTTGTTGTTATGTGCGAAGTCGTGTCCGACCCATCGCGACCCCATGGACAATGATCCTCCAGGCCTTCCTGTCCTCTACCATTCCCCGGAGTCCATTTAAGTTTTTACCTACTGCTTCAGTGACTCCATCCAGCCACCTCATTCTCTGTCGTCCCCTTCTTCTTTTGCCCTCGATCGCTCCCAGCACAAGGCTCTTCTCAAGGGAGTCCTTCCTTCTCATGAGGTGGCCAAAGTATTTGAGTTTCATCTTCAGGATCTGGCCTTCTAAAGAGCAGTCAGGGCTGATCTCCTCTAGGACTGACCGGTTTGTTCGCCTTGCAGTCCAAGGGACTCGCAAGAGCCTTCTCCAGCACCACAGTTCAAAAGCCTCAATTCTTTGACGCTCGGCCTTCCTTATGGTCCAACTTTCGCAGCCATACATTGCAACTGGGAATACCATAACCTTGACTAAACGTACTTTCTTTGGCAGGGTGATGTCTCTGCTTTTTAGGATGCTGTCTAGATTTGACATAGCTTTCCTTCCCAGGAGCAAGCATCTTTTAATTTCTTTGCTGCAGTCCCCATCTGCAGTGATCTTGGAGCCAAGGAAAATAAAATCTGTCACTATCTCCATTTCTTCCCCATCTATTTGCCATGATATCTTTTCCTGATATCTAGCCTATATCGTTGTACTTGAAGTTTAAACCCATTACTGCGTGTCCTGTCCTCTGCAGCCAACAAAAACAGCATCCTGCCCTCCTCCAAGTGACAACCTTTCAAATACTTAAAGAGGGCTATCATGTCCCCTCTAAACCTCCTTTTCCCCAGGCTGAACATTCCCAAGTCCCTCAACCTATCTTCATAGGGTTTGGTCCCTTGGCCCCAGATCATCTTCGTCGCTCTCCTCTGTACCCTTTCAATTTTATCTACGTCCTTCTTGAAGTGAGGCCTCCAGAACTGCACACAGTACTCCAGGTGTGGTCTGACCAGTGCCGTATACAATGGGACTATGACATCTTGTGATTTTTTTTTAATTCAGTTTTTATTGTTATTTGTTCTTATAAAAAGCATTTACAGAAAAGCAAAGAACAAAAACAGAAAAGCAAAAGACAAAAAAAAAGTGACCAGCTGATAGGTGTCATCAATACACGTATATCATACTTGATGTAGTCTGATATTATCTTAAGGGATATATAGTTGGTTCCCATTACATATTGGTCCTACTCTAACAGTTACTGCTGTCTTTCTTAAGAAAGTCCAAATAATCACTCCACTGTTCATCATATTCTTCCGGAGATCTCTTCTTAACCATGTTGGTGAGTCTTGCCATTTTTGCTAAGTCCGCTAATTTATCAAGCCATGTAGAAATAGTTGGAGTCTCAGTCACCTTCCAGTGCTTCGCCCACACCAACCGTGCCGCCGTAGTTGCATGGAAGAAGAAGAAGATTCTAGAAGAAGTAGGTAAAGCACTTGGGTGGAAGCTTAGCAGCATAGATTCAGGCTTCATTGGGTATCGCATTTTAAATATTTCCTGTAACACTATATTTATTTTAACCCAATACTTTTTTGCTTTTTCACAATTCCACCACATGTGATAAAAAGAACCTACTGCTTTATGACATTTCCAACATTTATTATCAAACCTATCTGAGATTTTTGCAATGACCTTTGGAGTAATATACCATCTATAAAACATCTTATACCAATTTTCCCTGCCTGCTCATGTTTAGTTTACAATCCACAAGTACACCAACGTCTCGTTCACACACAGTGTTACCTAGAAGCGTATCCCCCATCCAGTAGGCATGCTTTGCATTTTTCTGACCCAGATGCAGAACTTTACACTTATCTTTATTAAATTGCATCTTGTTCTCGTTTGCCCATTTTTCCATTGTGTTCAGATCTCGTTGAACTCTGTCTCTATCTTCCGGAGTATTTGCCAGTTCTCCCAATTTGGTGTCAGCTGCAATTTGGTGTCAGCAGTAGTCCCTCCACCCGCTCATCTAGATCATTAATAAATATGTTAAAAAGTACCGGGCCGAGCACCGAGCCCTGAGGTACCCCGCTACTCACCTCTCTCCAGTCTGATGAAACACCATTGACAAGAACGCTTTGAGTGCGGTTCTCTAACCAATTCCCTATCCAGTTAACTATCTGAAAATCCAGATTGCAGTCCTTCAACTTATCCATCAGAACATCATGGGGAACCTTGTCAAAAGCTTTACTAAAATCCAAGTAAATGACATCAACCGAATTTCCACGATCCAGCAAACCTGTTACTTGGTCAAAAAAGGAAACCAGGTTGGTCTGGCAGGACGTGCTGGAGACAAATCCATGCTGACTTCCTTGGATCACAAAATTGCCCTCCAGATGTTTGCAGATCACTCCCTTTAATATCTGCTCCATTATCTTCCCCACAACAGAGGTCAGACTCACTGGTCTGTAGTTTCCCGGGTCATCCTTCCTCCCTTTTTTGAAGATCGGAATAACGTTTGCTCTCTTCCAGTCCTCCGGGACATCTCCAGTCCTTAAAGAGGTTCCGAAGATGATGGACAAGGGCTGTGCAAGTTCTCTGGAAAGTTCTTTGAGCACTCTCGGGTGCACTTCATCCGGACCAGGGGATTTGAACTCATCCAGTGCAGCTAAATGCCTCTCGACAACCTCTCTATCCATGTTAACCTGCCACCCAGACACTATCCTTTGTCTACGGCCATGTCTAGATGTGCCTAAACACTTTGACCTGTGGGAAAAAACAGATGTAAAATAGGCACTAAGCCTTTCTGCTTTCTCTGCATCTTCTGTTAGAGATTGTCCATTCGCACCCAACAGTGGGCCTATTGCCTCCTTTACTTTACGTTTGCTCCTCACATAACTGAAAAATCTTTTCTTGTTACAATGGGCTTCCCTGGCCAATTTAAGCTCACTCTCAGCTTTGGCCTTTCTGATGATTGATCTACAGTGCCTAGTAACCTGTAGGCACTGGTTAGTATCTGCCTAGTAACCTG
Organism: Paroedura picta; assembly: GCF_049243985.1. NCBI lineage: Eukaryota > Metazoa > Chordata > Lepidosauria > Squamata > Gekkonidae > Paroedura > Paroedura picta. Next base: position 11,593,347 of record NC_135372.1, on the reverse strand, counting down.
TAGGCACCTCATCTTCTCCAAGCGACGAGGCTGTCCGAACGCTCAGCTCCGTGTCAGGGGAGGGAAGGGGTGTGTCAGGCCTTCTCCGGTCCCTCCACCCTCGCAGGCAAGAGGGGCCAAGAGCCCCCCACCGGGTGCCCAGGGGACAGTGCAGAGGAGATTCTCTCCAGACCTCCGATGCCCTCAGAGTCACGATGCGGAGACGGAGGGACCTGCCCTCATCCCAGAGAGACTCCCTCAAGTGTTCTTTCATATCAGGGCGGGTGGTTAGGTGGGACTGCAGACACAGGGTGCCGCCAGGCCAGTGACTCCCCTTCTCTTCCCTCCCTTCTAGCCTCCAGCGCTTAAGGGCCCTCTTCAAACGGGCCAAGGTCGCCCCCCGGGCCGGAGGAGAGGTGCAGCCTGCAGGTGAGGAGTGGAACGGAGGGCAGGGAGGGGCAGGGAGGGGGGTGGAAGCGGCAGAGCTGTTGAGGACAGTGACATTCCCAGGGCTCAGGCCCCCTGTGGCTCCCAGCACAAGGAGTGCTTTTGGAACCAGGCCGACAGGGCTTGGAAATCTCGTGGCACCTTCAAGACCGACCCCATTGATTAGGGTACGTTGTCGGTGTGTCATGGCCCCTTTCGCCAGTCGGATCTGTGATGACAGACGACAACGGGGCATTGGTGGAGGGCTCCTGTGGGGAGGAGAAAAGGGTAGCCCTAATGGACCCCATTCTTTCGAAGAAGGGGGGAAAGGGACACGAGGTGGAGAAGGTGTGTGTGGGGGGGGGGGAGTCTCCTCCTAGAGTGACAGAATTTGCCGATTCTCCCACTGGAGTCGGAGGGAGGCCCGGAGACGAAACGGCTCCCCTGATGGTTTCTGTGAAGGTGCCCGACAGCAGTGCCCACGGTAGGGGCCCTGAAGAATTGTGCCTGAAGGCCAAATCGGGCTCCCCCCACACAGGGGGGCTCCACAGTCCGGGCTGAGCTGTGTGGCCGTCAGAGCCCCTTGGGGGTGCTGGGGGGACACCGAGGGGGGCTGCCACGGACTACAGGCAGAGAAGTCGATGGGGGGAGGCTCTCTCTCCTGCTGTGGATGGAGCCCCACCCTCAAACCGGGGAGCCACTGGACCTGTTGCTGAAGCGATGATCCAGAGGACCCCTGAGGGGCGAGAGGGAAGGAAGCCCCCCCCCAGGGCAGGATTGGACCCAGCCCAGAACGTGTTCCCTCTGCCGACCTCTGGGTGGGGATCAGCCCGCAGGGGCACGGAAGCGGACTCTTCGCCCCTGGGAGCCAGCTGGGAAGGGCTGTGAGGGAAGCCCCCATGGAAGGCGCAAGGAAAGCGGGATCTCTCCGCGGTTTAACCGGGCCCTTCCTCCCCAGCTGCCGCTGCCTGCAGGAGGCGCCCCAAGAGGGGAGCGGCGGAATGCATCGCCCACTTCCTGGCCGCCAAGGATACGGTAAGCCCCAGGAGGCCCCAGGAGAAGCGCAGTGTCCGTTCCCTTGCGAGGCTGTTCCCCTTCCGTTCCCCTTCCTCTCGGATTTCGCTGGCTCCAGTAGCAGAGGGATGGCAGTCTCAGGAGCAAGGGGGGCCCGGCACACGGATCCCGCACTGACTTGCAGCCGCCCCCGAGAGGGGTGCTTGCAGAAAAGGGACCGAGGTCCCCATCCTCCCAGGCCCCTGGGTTAGGAAGCCCCACAGCTGTCCCGCGAGCACCTCTTGGAGGGACAGGACCCTCTACCCTGCCTCCTCCTGCAAAGGAGGCCGTCTCCTCGGGGTCCAGCCATGTGCCCTGAGGGCCAGGGCAGCCATGGAGAATTTCGGGAGAAGCAGCGGCTCGTGTCCCACCAGATGGACTGCCCCTGACTGGGGATGCTGCTTCTCTCCTTGGCCCTCCATGGCCAGGCTCACAGCCTGCCTCTCGCCACTTGCAGGGCCCCAGACAGGACCGGGCATTCTTACAGGCGGTCCGGGGGTTCTGCCACGGCCGGGAGCGTTCTCTGCCTTCTTGCAAGCAAAGAATTGCAGAGAAAATACGAGTGAGTGAGACTCAGGACTGGGGGGGGGGAGGAAAGGGAGTGGGGGGCAGGAGCAGACCTGCCCCAGCCCAAGGAGCTCTGATGTTTCCTTATTGAAACCTTTGTCTCCCCAAGGACATCATGCACAAGTCATTCCTTGCCCTAGAGGCGAGAATGGTTGGATGTATGGAGGCTGTGGCAGAGCTGAGGTATGTTTCTTCCTGAGGGAACCTTGGTGCCAGGCCCTCGGAGGGGGAGGGAGGGAGGGAGGGAGGGAGACCGTTCTGGGGCTGCAGGATGCTCAGTAGAGCCAGCCCAAGGGAGAGACGGCAGGAGCAGGAGGCGGCGGGAGGCCATGGCTGCTTCCTGCCCGGCCTCAGGGCGATGCGGGCATAGTGCCTGAGGGCAGCACCTGTTCTCCAGCTGGGAGCAGTGCCTCCCTCCCCGAGGCTCTCCCTGACTCTCAGGCGCTGCACTGCCATCCTCTCCTCCACCCTCACCCTCACGCTGCTCGGGGGGAAGTGGGGAGCCTCAGACGAAGCCACGGCAGGGCTGGGGGATGGCCCTCCCTTCCAGCACGGAGTCTAATCCCGGCCCTTCTGTCCTGCCAGCAAGTTCCATCCGCCCCTGAGGACAGATCTCCGGCAGTCGATTGTAGCCTGGGCTCTGGGGATGGTCCTTGGAGGCCCCCCGATACAGGCAGACCCCGCAGGCCAGGTACCTTGAGCGACACCTGGTTTCTCAAGAGGGTGGCAGACACACCTGGCGGTCCCGTCATCTCTGGAGGACGAGGTCCAGCTGTGGGGAGAGCTGTGTCCCTCCTCCGGAAGAGGCGAAAGACGCAGGGTCCCTCTTTGGGTCCCGAATCCAGAGGCCTCCTTCCCTGGAGGATGGAGTGGTGGTCTTCAAGGCTTCCTGGCCAGCCCTGGGGGGAGGGGGGGTCAGCCTTTTCATGCCAGATCGCTCTTCCCATCAGGCCCTGCAGCAGAAGGCAGAGGAGGCCCTGCGCAGGATGCTGCAGGGCCTGATCCGGGAGGATCCCTCCGCAGGCCACCTGGACACCCTGCTGGACGTAAGTAGCTGGAGAAGGTGGGAGGGAGATGGGCAAAGGGGATCCCAAGGGAGCCCAGCGGGGAGAAAGGGTCACCTCTGGCGCAACATAACCCCCCCCCACCCTCCTGCCGCATGGGGGGGCCGTCCCACCTGGCTGCTCTAGAACCCCATTCCTGGAATTTGGCTTTCTGTGGCGGCAGCAGAGTGGCTCCCAAGAACTCCCAAGGAGCTGCCGTCCGTGAGCCGTGGGAGCACGCCAACTGGAAGGGTCACTGGGCACACCGGCTCCAGGCTGGGAGACGACGGGCCCCTCAGGGGGCAGGTTGGGGGCAGGCAGCTCTCCCACAGGAACAGAGCCCTTTCCAGAGCCTGGGGCCCACCCCCTCTGGGGATCTTCCTGAAGAGCAGCACAGTCCTTGGTGGGCAGATCTGCAGGGGGAGGGTGTGCTGAGGACCATGCCCTGGTCCGAGGGTGTGGGCTGAGGGCCTGCTTCCTTCCTTCCTCTTCCTTCCTTCCTTCCACAGCAACTCTTATACTGGCTCCGGGTCAGCTGGCCTGCCCCCAGAGCCCGGGCAGCTGCTCTGTTGAGGGACGTCCTCCTGGATGCCTGCAAAATGCCTGGCTTGAATGTAAGTCCTCCACCCCCAGCAGGATCTGGCCCGTGGAGCCCAGCAAGAGAGGAGGGGCTGTTCCATCTCTGGGAGGGGGAAGATGAGGACTGGCCCTTGGGCCTCCAAAGTGCCCACCCTCCCTCCCTGCCTGACTCTTCCCCCAAGTGCCAGAGTGTCCACCCCTGGGACATTGTTCCTTCTCCTCTAAGGTCCCCCCAGGATCGGTGGGGAGGGTCAGGAGGGGGAAGACCCCAGTGGTTCAGGGCTCCGGGGCCGTCTCTGGATGGACAAGCGAGGCCTCTTCTTCTGCTTCCAATCTAGATCTTCAGCCAGCATACATTCGGGCACGTGGTGGCGAAGCTGTCCGTCTCCCTGGCCGACCCGGAAGCGGAGGTCCGGGAGAAGGCCAGGGAGGTCTTTGGACAGCTGATGCAATTGCAGCAGAAGAAGCAGGGTGAGTTAGGGTCCCTTTTCCGGGGTAGGGCACCCCCTCCCTTCAGAGCAACGGGGTTCCTTCTGTGCCTTCCCCACCACAGCCTCCAGACCTCTGTTCCGATTCAGCTGCCTTTCCTGGTGCTCTTTCCCCATGACCCCAGCCCTCCTCCGATGCCAGAGGGGGAGACCAGCGAGGCCCAGGGGGAGGGGGAAGAGACACCCCCAGGCCAGGAGGAAGCACAGCTGTTCTGTGCAGGGCCTGTCCACTAGAGCTCTTCCCGATTTCTGCCTTTCAGGCCGGAGCCAGTTCACCTGGGAGGAGGACCCAGAACGGCCCTGGAGGGAGAGCTACGCCCACCTCATCACGGCAGCTGAGGTACGGAGGACCGTCTGTGGTGCTGGCCAGGCATTCTTGGAAAGGCCTCACCTCTTGGGCCAGGGTCAAGGGGGGCTTTGTTTATTAACCCCCCGGGAGGGACACAGGAGATCCCCCTTGGGCGATACTTCTGGCAGTGGTGTGCAGAGAGACTGGGAGTCCTCCTTTCCCTTCGGCATGCCACAGCTCTGGAGCATGCCCTGATTCATTGTGGGAACCCCATTTCCTCGCAGGGGAGTTGGAGAGGGGCGAGGGAGGGAGGGAGGGAGGGCAGGAGCCAACCCCTCTGGGGAAGAGGCACCAGGGCTTCCGTTGGGAGAGGACTGACAGGGTCTCTTCCTGGTTCCAGGTGTTCGGAGGTCACCTCAGCGCGAGGCAGAGGCTCTCTCTCCAGGAGGCCGCTCTGGAGGACGCCCTGAGCCTGGACGGGCGGTGGGTGAGGGAGGGAGGCCTCTTGGTCCTCCTCTCCCTCCTGGGCCAGGCCAGGGCCCTGCTGGAGGAGGAGGAGGAGGTGCGTAGAGGGGGAGATCACACGTAGAGGGGGGAGGCAAACGTCCCACCCTCTTGCCTGGGCTGTGAAGAGGGCAGGAATCACTGGGGGCATTTCTCCATCTCCCCAGATCGAAGACCTCCGGAGCAACCTCTCTGCCCTGCTCTATAATATGTGGCGGGGCAGAGAGGTCCCCCCCGAAATTGCGGCACTCCTGCCAAGTTCAGGTAATGTTCCTCTCCGGGGAATCAGGGGTGGGGAAGGAGCCGTGGCTTTGGGACTGCGTGAGGGGCCAGGGCTCTGGCTGCTCCACACCAAGGCCCCTCATTGGCCTCCAGGCAATGAAGGCTCCTCGGAGGAAATCCCTGGCTGCTTTTCCCCAGCTCAGAAGCAAGTCTGCCATCTCTTGCCTATTTTATGGACCAATGCAAGAGAGCTGACCCTGGGCCTGCCAGCTTTTCTTTTCTCCCTTACAGATGAGTAAAAGGACCCTGCAGGAGTGCCCTTCCTCCTCCTCGTCCTCCTCCTCGTCCTCCTCCTCCCACCACCCGTTCCCATGCTGGGACTCGAGAGAGCACGGGTTACATGCCAGGTCAGCGTCATGTGCCCCCCAACAGACCCCCAGAGACTTTTTAGATAATCCCGTACCTCCACATGATATCCAAGATTCAGACCTCCCTCCAATGGGAACAACCACAAGGGCCTTCAAGGATTTGTCTGGATTCCAAAATGTTTCCGCCCATCTGCCCCCCACGACACCTCTTTGCCTGTTGGGTTGACCAAGATTCCTGGACCTTGGGGACCATTCCAGTTCGTCTCAGCCACTTCAGAGGGCTTCCAGGTAATGAAGACTCGCTTTCCTCCTGCCCCTGTTCTTTCGCCTGCCGACCCCATGCTCGCCTTCGGGAAAGAGGCCGATGCACCCAGCTCCACCCCGGGAGCCCTGCTGTCGCAGCAGGTGTGGCCCGCAGATCTGCTACACCCATGTGCATCCTCCTGTCGATGGTCGCTGTTTCACGAGATCCCTTTGCCTCGGGGCAGCCAGGGCTCCTTCTGAGGAGGGGCCTTCGGACAACCGGTCCCTTTGGGACCCCAACCTCGAAGCGAGTCAGCGATCTCTGGCACATTTCATTGATCGGGGCCAGTGAGCTGACGCAGGGGCCTCCCTGCTTTTCTTCTCTCCCATACAGATGAAAGAAGACCCTGCAGGAGTGCCCTTCCTCCCCCCTCCTCCTCCTGCCTTCCTCATGCTGGGACTCTGGAGCAAAACCAAGCCTCCCAAACCCATTTCAGGCATTTGTTGTTGGCAGCTATTGCAGCGGTCCCCAGTGGCTCCCCCTCCTCTTGGGACGGGTCTGGTCACTCCTCCTGAGAAGCCAGAAGACTCGCCTGTGTTCCTGTCCCAGGGCACATTTGAACGAGGCTGAGATCAGACCAGGGCCAGCTTCCTGGGAAGCCTGCTGAAGGACAAAGCAGCTAAGCGGCCAACTCCACAGCTGGAGCCCCGGGACGGGGTGGCTGTGAAACTCTCAACCCCATGGTGCTCCCTGGGGAGGGCAACAGAAGTCTCTCTCCCATCTGGCGCTGGACCCGAAACACTTGCTCATTCCAGTAGAACTGTACCCTCCTGGGGCACCGCAGTCAGAAACAGTGTTTCTCAGTGCTGTGGACAACACAGAGGAAGACACAATTGCAGAACCTCAGGAACCAGAAGGAGTTGCAGAGGGGGGTAGAGCCTCGCAACTAGAGACAATGTTCCTCAGAGCTGTGGGCAAGACAAAGCGAGCTTCCTCGCAACCAGAAACAATGTTTCTCAGTGTTGAGGACAACACAGAACAAGACACAACTGCAGATCCTCAGGAACCAGAAGGGGCTCCCGGGCCAAGTGTCAGACAGTCGCCCAGAGCAAGCAAAGGAGTCCCACCAGACGGATTTTCTCATGTGGTCAAGGCGGCAGCAGCAGCACCTGAGCCTTTCACATGGAGAGAGATAGAAAGGATGCCTGCCAACGAAGCAGCAAAGTGGAGAAAGCTGCAGAAGAAGAGACTGAATCTCTGATCAAGAACCAAACCTGGACACTCACAGATCTGCCTCCAGGGAAGAGGACAGTGGGAGGCAAGTGGATCTTGGTGCCGAAGGGGAAGGACAAAGGCACAAAGCCCCATTGGTTGCCAAAGGATACTCCCAGAAGGACGGAGAAGACAATGATGAAACCTTCGCACCCGTGGTGGACACACTTCAACTAGAATGCTCTTGGGCAGGGGTAGTCAAACTGCGGCCCTCCAGATTTCCATGGACTACAATTCCCATGAGCCCCTGCCCATGAATGCTGGCAGGGGCTCATGGGAATTGTAGTTCATGGACATCTGGAGGGCCACAGTTTGACTCCCTCTGCTCTTGGGCATAGCAGCAGCAAGAAAGATGCACGTGGAGCCTCTGGATGGAAAGACAGCATTTCCTCGTGGAGGAATGAAGGAAGAAGTCCACCTGGAATAACCACCTGGATTTGAAAGGCACAGAGACAGGTTAGTGCTTCTGGCTCCCCGTGGCCGTCAATCAAACAGCTGGGACACCTTTGACCTCCGTCCACAAGCCACAATCGGGGGAGGGGGGTGTTCCCTTTTTTTTTGTTTTAACCCCGAAAAACCTGTAGCAACGAATCATCGATAAATCATTGGGGCATTTGGACAGGGTTTCCAATGTTTCCTATGAAAAAATGTTTTATGAGGGAAGCCTGTATCCCACCCACAGTACACGCCCACAGATTACCTGCCCATGTGTACCTAGGCAAACACATGGTCGGCCTCACCCTTTGTTCTCCGAGCCTCGTAGCCACTGCACAGCTAAACGTAGCAATGGAGAGGATTATTCTTGTGTTGCTGGCTCAGATGCTAGCAATAGCCCAGCGTGTCCGTGCCGCCGTGTCACGGATGAGGTCTACTTTTTGGGATTCCAGACTACGTGTAGACAGAAGGAGGGCCATCACTAGAAGCAAATTTCTTAGGGCACGCGTGGTGGCTGGGAAACGCTGGCAAGCTCTATCAGAGGTCTGGTTCCCCAGACAGTTCTGGGTGGACGAAAGATCCACTGACTGGTGGGAAGATTTTGTGATGTCTCGCTGGGATGATGACCACTGGATTGCAAACTTCAGAATGTCAAGGGGAACTTTTTTTGAAATTGTGGAAGCTCTCCATGGCCGCATGGAGAGGCAAGTAACTGGCATGCGGTGCCCTATTCCTGTGGGGAAAAGGGTGGCAGCCGCCTTGTGGTACTTGTCCACCCCACAGTATTTCCGGACAGTTGCCCAGCAATTCGGATTAGGAGTCTCCACGGTCAGCGAGATCCTGCTGGAGTTCTGCTTCGCCATGGAGGCAGAATTGTACAGCAAAGTGGTGTGCCTCGGAGACTGGCTTGGAGCGGTGGGTGTCCTTATATCCCCTTTGCCCTTTAATTTATTTTATTTTTGAGAGGTGAGCAACGAATACTCGATGCGCCCCACGTTAACTTTAATCCGTGGTGTCTATTCTTTTCTTTTTCTTTCCTCAGACGGGTTCGCCGGGCTGGCGTTCCCACCTTGTTTCGCCGCGGTTGATGGTACCCACATCCTAATCCGAGCACCTGAGGGAAGCCTAAAGGAGTACGGGAACAGGAAGGACTTTTGTCCTGTTCTCCTTCAAGGAACCGTGGACTTCTCCGGACAGTTTATAGATGCCGAGGCGGGGTGGAGTGGGAGGAGGCATGATGCCCTTGTGTTCCGTGAATCGAACCTCAGGGCAACCATGGACCAAGGGGTCTTTGTCCCCGGCAACCCCACCGCCACCATTGAGGGAGTGCGTGTTCCGGCTTTGGTGCTCGGAGATGGAGCCTACCCCACACGACGCTGGCTCATGACTCCCTATAAGCGGCCAAGGACAAATGTGCAGAGCTACTACAACCGCGCAAGGAATGTCGTGGAGCGTGCCTTTGGCCCTTTGAAGGCTCGGTTCCATCGCTTGATGTCACGACTCCATGTGCGTATAGACAATGTGACACCATTGATCATCGCATGTGTCATCTTGAACAACATCTGCGAGGACAAGGGACATCACATCCCCTTCCCAGTGGCTGAATCAGACCCTGTAGTCCTTGAGGATGCAGCAGCCATCCCTCGAGCCAGAAAAAAAGGATCTATTCGGAGGGGGGCAAGGTTTGGGACGCTATGGCCAGTTACCTTTTCAGAAATAGGAGACGGTTTTGATTGTGACCTTTTGCCTATGTGTGCTATGTGAAATAAAGTTTAATGTTCTTTGTTCAACCTTGTCTTCAGCCACTATCTTTGTGTTGTTTGACTAAGTAGCCGATTCTCTGGTCCGAAAGCACTTGAACAGACCTCACTGCCTCACTGTAGGAACACCCCTGTGAGATTGACAAACACAAGACAGAAGCACTCTACAGGCAAGGGTTGGGGAGGCGGCTAGCCAGGAAGTGTTGGCAACACCTACTCCAGTGGAGGACATAGGCACTGATTTTATTGGATGTTCCAGGGAATAATTCCACTGGTGAACAGCATTGCTACATCTAAAGTTTTGGAGGCTGACTTGACTGTGGTGGCTATGAGAATCCTCTTCCCCCAAATGCTTCTATCTACTTTGGGACAGCAGTAAGATGCTGTTATTTCCAGCAGAGATTACCAGCTACTAAGAAGACGGTGGTGCTGGAGAGGGGACTAGTGCGCTTTAAAATTGTGGTTTGGGGTTGGGTGGGGGTGGGGGGTTCCCTGTTTCATCCCTGTTTCACCCCTTTCACCCCACACCCACACATCACAGTTTAAACCCATTCACCAGAAAGGCCTGCCTTCAGAGGATCAGAGCATCAGAGCAGTTGTTCAGCAATCCCATTCAGGCTGCCGGGCTTCTAGACACCTTCCTCCTGCTGAGCTTTGAAGGGCTGGGACGGGTTCAGGCCCTTGTCCGCCCAGCGGGAAGGGCTTGCTGCCCTCGGCTGGCTCAGGCACAATGGAGGATGCTAATCTGGAGGGCCTTTCCCTCTGTGCACCAGCAGTTCAGGGACTGGAGTTCAGCAGCTGGGCCAAGGTGTATTTCTCCACCTTATGAGCCTACCTTCTGAATTGTCGGAGGTCAGACATCAACGCGGCTGCTAATGCTGGTGGTGGGGCAGGGAGTCGTGTACCGAAGGAGTGGGTGTGCCACAGGCCCAGGGGGGGATGTCCACTGATGTCCGCGGATACTACCTTCCCATCCCCTGGCTCGACATCAAGGGGCTCGCCTTCCGGACACCATTAGGAGGGAGGTTCCCCGTGTCGGTGCCCCATCGATGACCACAGGGATTCGGAGGCAGATGCTCCTTAGGGCTGCCCCAACTGTTCCGCTGCAGGGCCTCCCCCTCGGGACTCCGTACAGGGTCCAAGCGGTCGGAGGTTACGTGCAGGGGAGTGCCGGCTTTCGGATCAGACTTTTCTCATGCCGCTGGTGCTCGTAATGCTGCAAGAGAGTCAAGGGGGAGTCGCCTGGGTCTCAGGGCCTGCATCCATGTTCCTAGGCCAGGATATCGCAGCACACAGTGGCCAGGCACATGGCACTGCCGTGCAAGATACCCATGGGGCAGGGGCACCTGAGGTTGTGGTAGCTTTTCTGGTGAGACCGACTGGCCAGCGGTGCCCAGCTTCCAGAGCATTAAGGAAATATCAGTGGGAGTGGGAGTTTGGGGGCGAAAGTCCCTGACATGACTGGAGCTGAGGGGGCCAGTTCTTTAATTGGCTTAGCAACCTCTGGGGGCGCCCTCTGCAGATGGTTTGGTTTGCCAAGTGATGGGGTTCTTTAGTTGGACCCGGGTGTGATCTGTGGTTGCACAAGGTTTTTGGCTGGCCTGATGGAATTGGTCCTGGTTTTGGAGGGTTGGCGGGAACGGGGCCTGTTTGGCTTCAGTCTGTGGCGGGTCTGCATGGGTTGGAGCGTGTTGGCAGGGAGTCCGGTGTGTGATCAGATTCCCTGGGGTTCGGGACCTCGCTAAGAGGTGGCATGTAAACCAGCGCGGCTTACCTGGCTCGGAGGCCAGGGGCTCGTTTTGCCAGGCGGCCTGGGGACAGCCGAAGGAGGTGGACGTACGTTTGCTCCCCCACTTAGGTCGCTTCCCCTGGGGGGAACTTTATTATTATTATTATTATTATTATTATTATTATTATTATTATTATTATTATCATCATCATCATCATCATCATCATCATCATCATCATCATCATCATCATCTCCTGCCACTCCCTACTGGCTTGTGGCAGGTAACAGTCTTACAATACCCCATTAAAACCCCCACGAATAGACTACAAATATACCCAACACGGCAGAAAATGCCACTCTCCCCTACCCAGTCAACGGCATTAGGGGATGGAGGCTAATACTGTATACTTCAGACCCCAGGGGGGTGGCAATGTTGTTTCTCGCCAGTCCTAGCCTCAACCAGGGACCTGGCGGAAGAGCTCCATTTTATAGGCCCTGCAGAACGCTGACGGATCCCGCAGGGCCCGTAGCTCACCCGGGAGCTCATTCCACCAGGTAGGGGCCAGGACAGAGAAAGTCCTGGCCCTGGTTGAGGCTAGGCGCGCTTCTCTGGGGCCGGGAACAACCAATAGATTTCCCCCCGCAGAGCGTAAGGCGAAAGGCGGGCCCTCAGATATGTGGGTCCGAACCCGCGTAAAGCCTTGAAGGTTAGAAGCAAAACCTTGAACCGGATCCGGACAGCAATTGGCAACCAATGCAGCTGCCTCTGCACCAGCTGGATGTGGGCCCTCCAAGGTGTGCCAGTGAGGACCCTCGCAGCTGCATTTGGCACTAGCTGAAGTTTCCGGGTCCGCGGCCCTTTCCACCACCTGTCCCAGGAACGTTAAATGCGATACTGGGCTTCAGTTGGCAGGGTCCCGCGGGTCCAACGTTGTTTTCTTCAAGAGAGGACGAAATGCTAGCGAGGCTTGGCCGTGCTTAGCGTCAAAGATACTCAGATATTCTGGCAGCCAGGCAAAGGACCTTGGGTGGCGATTTGCCATTGTCAGCCTCTCTGTCATGAAACCCCAATGTATGTTGTAGGAACTCGCACCCAGATCCTTGGAGGTTTCAAGTCCAAATACTAGCCAAGGTTGGCCATGCTTCGCTTCCAAGATACTCAGATTGTGTGACAGCCAGGCAAGGGGCCACGTCGTGGCAGGTCCCAGGGAGAGGTGGATGCTGCTGCTGTCAGCTCAGGCCTAAGGCTCCACGGCCACCGCAGCCAAGTCATGATGAATTGTCTTGATCGTGGATCTCCAGAAGGGGCTCCTGGGCCTTTCGCTGTAGGGGCCTACTCCGTCGGGGGATCAAAGGTCTTGAGGGAGGGGGCTTTCTGGGACTGGTTGGCCGCCCCTCCCCTCCCTCCCTCCCTCCCTCCGTCCCTCCCACAGCTTTCCAGAAATCAGGGTGCATAAAGTTTGACAGTACTGCTGTGGTTGCCAAGGGACCCACAACAGCCACAGAATCCAGTGGGCTTCCTTAAAAAAGAAAAAAAAATGTGTTTCTTCGTTCTCCTCCCCTTCAATCATATTTGGTTCTGGAAAGAGAGGACGTTGTCATAGAAAACTTTAGAAGAAAAAGAAGAAGAGTTGGTTCTTATATGCCGCTGTTCCCTACCCGAAGGAGGCTCAACGCGGCTTATAGTCGCCTTCCCTTTCCTCTCCCCACAACAGACACCCCGTGGGGTGGGTGAGGCTGAGAGAGCTCTGATATTACTGAAGAAGAAGAAGAGTTGGTTCTTATATGCCGCTGTTCCCTACCCGAAGGAGGCTCAACGCAGCTTACAGTCGCCTTCCCTTTCCTCTCCCCACAACAGACACCCTGTGGGGTGGGTGAGGCTGAGAGAGCTCTGATATTACTGAAGAAGAAGAAGAGTTGGTTCTTATATGCCGCTGTTCCCTACCCGAAGGAGGCTCAAAGCGGCTTACAGTCGCCTTCCCTTTCCTCTCCCCACAACAGACACCCTGTGGGGTGGGTGAGGCTGAGAGAGCTCTGATATTACTGAAGAAGAAGAAGAGTTGGTTCTTATATGCCGCTTTTCCCTACCCGAAGGAGGCTCAACACGGCTTACAGTCGCCTTCCCTTTCCTTTCCCCACAACAGACACCCTGTGGGGTGGTTGAGGCTGAGAGAGCTCTGATATTACTGCTCGGTCAGAACAGCTCTATCAGTGCCGTGGCGAGCCCAAGGTCACCCAGCTGGTTCCATATGTGGGAGCGCAGAATCGAACCTGGCATGCCAGATTAGAAGTCCGCACTCCTAACCACTACACCAAACTGGCTCTCTGTAGTGCCCTGTTTTGACTCATAAGGACTTCCCAACCATCTTAAGGTTCCCCTCCTTCTGGAGAACATCAACAGAGAAATATCTGAAACTGTGGCCAGGTTTTTGCAAGGTGCCATCAAACAGCGTCCGGACTGTTATTCAGGACAATTTTCTTGCATATTTATCAATTCCTGGAAGGGCTTTGTTTATTTACTGTGTCTTTTTCTTACTATTTTTGCTTTTCTGTCTCTGTATTCCACTTCCAACTGTAACACAGATTTTATATGCCAAGAAATGACTTGTATCTGGAACTATGGGTTCTGGTCTTGCTCTGGAGGGTAATTTTTTTTGCGCACAGAATTGGCCATGCCCATGTAACATTTTTTGCGCTGTTCTGAAAACATGGTTCAGCGGCTTTAAAAACATGAGCTTTTCAACAGCAGACAATGTTTTCATTCATCCACCCTTCTTCCCTGACACCTCTCCCCTTATGCTCCTGCTCATTTTCAAACTTGGGGCCCCGCACTGCAGGTGGGATTTAAAGATATGTCCTTGTGAACTACAAATGGGTTTGAGGGGTTTGATTGGCTGGTTTGGCAGAGAGTTCTCATGTGGCTGTGTTTGGTTGCTGTGAGACAGTTTATTAATGCAACAAGATCAACATGTGCTTATATATGCCCACAGTTATAATGGTCAGTTCTTAGTTTGACGAAGAGTGCTTGCACCCGAAAGCTCACGCCTTGAATACATCTTTGTTGGTCTTAAAGGTGCCACTGGACTCTGATTTTGTTGTCCCCCCCTGGGAGTGACTCATCCAATGCTGGAGTGGGAGGGAAGGCCAGGAAACAGCCCCCTGGGCCACTGTGACCCGAGGGACGGGCGGGGATGGGGCCTCCTTTGTGACATCACCCCCTGCTGGTGCCCTGGGCTGCCCCACCCGGGGGAGCCTTTGTGGGTTGTTGAAGGAGCGTTGGAGTTGGAGTTGAAAGAGATTGGTGGAGAAAAGTCGTGTTTTGTTGGTTTATTGGTTTATTTCTTTTTGATTTCACTTTATCCATTTATTTAACTAAATTGTTTTATTTATTTTATTTCACTTATTTATTTATTTTAATTATTTTATTTTATTAATTCATTTATTTATTCTTTTTGATTCATTTATATTATTCGTTTTTTATTTATTTAATTTTACCTTTATATTTATTTGTATATATCTGTATATATCTGTATATATTTGTATATTTCTTTATATATATATATATATATATATATATATATATATATATATATATATATATATATATATATTTGTATATATTTGTATATATTTATTTATTTGTATATTTATTTGTATATTGATTTATTTGTACATTTGTATATATTATTTGTATATATTTTTAAGACCATGGCTGAAAAACATCTAAAAATGTAAGTGGGGCACCTGTATTCTTTTCCTATGCAATTTTTATCTCACGATCTCCCAAGCGATCCTGGTTGGGAAGCGGGACGGGTTGCTCTTAGAATCATAGAATCCTAGAATCATAGAGTTGGAAGGGGCCATACAGGCCATCTAGTCCAACCCCTTGCTCAACGCAGGATCAGCCCTAAGCATCCTAAAGCATCCAAGAAAAGTGTGTATCCAACCTTTGCTTGAAGACTGCCAGTGAGGGGGAGCTCACCACCTCCTTAGGCAGCCTATTTCACTGCTGAACTACTCTGACTGTGAAAAATCTTTCCCTGATATCTAGCCTATATCGTTGTACTTGAAGTTTAAACCCATTACTGCGTGTCCTCTCCTCTGCAGCCAACAGAAACAGCATCCTGCCCTCCTCCAAGTGACAACCTTTCAAATACTTAAAGAGGGCTATCATGTCCCCTCTCAACCTCCTTTTCTCCAGGCTGAACATTCCCAAGTCCTTCAACCTATCTTCATAGTGTTTGGTCCCTTGGCCCCAGATCATCTTCGTCGCTCTCCTCTGTACCCTTTCAATTATATCTATGTCCTTCTTGAAGTGAGGCCTCCAGAACTGCACACAGTACTCCAGGTGTGGTCTGACCAGTGCCGTATACAATGGGAATATGATATCTTGTGATTTTGATGTGATGCCCCTGTTGATACAGCCCAAAATGGCATTCGCCTTTTTTACCGCTGCATCACACTGCCTGCTCATGTTTAGTTTACAATCCACAAGTACCCCAACGTCTCGTTCACACACAGTGTTACCTAGAAGCGTATCCCCCATCCAGTAGGCATGCTTTGCATTTTTTTGACCCAGATTCCGAACTTTACACTTATCTTTATTAAATTGCATCTTGTTCTCATTTCCCCATTTTTCCATTGTGTTCAGATCTCGTTGAACTCCTTGGATCACGAAATTGCCCTCCAGATGTTTGCAGATCACTCCCTTTAATATCTGCTCCATTATCTTCCCCACAACAGAGGTCAGACTCACTGGTCTGTAGTTTCCCGGGTCATCCGTCCTCCCTTTTTTGAAGATCGGAATAACGTTTGCTCTCTTCCAGTCCTCCGGGACATCTCCAGTCCTTAAAGAGGTCCCGAAGATGATGGACAAGGGCTGTGCAAGTTCTCTGGAAAGTTCTTTGAGCACTCTCGGGTGTATTTCATCCGGACCAGGGGATTTGAACTCATCCAGTGCAGCTAAATGCCTCTCGACAACCTCTCTATCCATGTTAACCTGCCACCCAGACACTGTCCTTTGGCTACGGCCATCTCTAGATG
The DNA here is from genome assembly GCF_049243985.1 of Paroedura picta. Lineage (NCBI taxonomy): Eukaryota > Metazoa > Chordata > Lepidosauria > Squamata > Gekkonidae > Paroedura > Paroedura picta. Next base: position 11,577,346 of record NC_135372.1, on the reverse strand, counting down.
TGCCTAAACACTTTGACCTGTGGGAAAAAACAGATGTAAAATAGGCACTAAGCCTTTCTGCTTTCTCTGCATCTTCTGTTAGAGATTGTCCATCCGCACCCAACAGTGGGCCTATTGCCTCCTTTACTTTACGTTTGCTCCTCACATAACTGAAAAATCTTTTCTTGTTACAATGGGCTTCCCTGGCCAATTTAAGCTCACTCTCAGCTTTGGCCTTTCTGATGATTGATCTACAGTGCCTAGTAACCTGTAGGCACTGGTTAGTATCTGCCTAGTAACCTGTAGGCACCTCATCTTCTCCAAGCGACGAGGCTGTCCGAACGCTCAGCTCCGTGTCAGGGGAGGGAAAGGGTGTGTCAGGCCTTCTCCGGTCCCTCCACCCTCGCAGGCAAGAGGGGCCAAGAGCCCCCCACCGGGTGCCCAGGGGACAGCGCAGAGGAGATTCTCTCCAGATCTCCGATGCCCTCAGAGTCACGATGCGGAGACGGAGGGACCTGCCCTCATCCCAGAGAGACGCCCTCAAGTGTTCTTTCCTATCAGGGCGGGTGGTTAGGTGGGACTGCAGACACAGGGTGCTGCCAGGCCAGTGACTCCCCTTCTCTTCCCTCCCTTCTAGCCTCCAGCGCTTAAGGGCCCTCTTCAAACGGGCCAAGGTCACCCCCCGGGCCGGAGGAGAGGTGCAGCCTGCAGGTGAGGAGGGGAACGGAGGGCAGGGACGGGGGCGGAAGCGGCTGAGCTGTTGAGGACAGTGACACCCCCGGGGCTCAGGCCCCCTGTGGCTCCCAGCACAAGGAGTGCTTTTGGAACCAGGCCGACAGGGCTTGGAAATCTCGTGGCACCTTGAAGAGCGACCCCATTGATGAGTGTCCGTTGTCGGTGTCTCATGGCCCCTTTCGCCAGTCGGATCTGTGATGACAGACGACAACAGGGCATCCGTGGAGGGCTCCTGTGGGCAGGAGAAAAGGGTAGCCCTAATGGACCCCATACTTTGGAAGAAGGGGGGAAAGGGACATGATGTGGAGAAGGTGTGTGTGGGGGGGGAGTCTCCTCCTAGAGGGACAGAATTTGCCAATTCTCCCACTGGAGTCGGAGGGAGGCCCGGAGACGAAACGGCTCCCCTGTGAAGGTGCCCGACAGCAGTGCCCACGGTAGGGGCCCTGAAGAATTGTGCCTGAAGGCCAAATCGGGCTCCCCCCACACAGGAGGGCTCCACAGTCCGGGCTGAGCTGTGTGGCCAGCAGAGCCCCTTGGGGGTGCTGGGGGGACACCGAGGGGGGCTGCCACGGACTACAGGCAGAGAAGTGGATGGGGGGAGGCTCTCTCTCCTGCTGTGGATGGAGCCCCACTCTCAAACCGGGGAGCCACTGGACCTGTTGCTGAAGCGATGATCCAGAGGACCCCTGAGGGGCGAGAGGGAAGGAAGCCCCCCCCAGGGCAGGATTGGACCCAGCCCAGAACATGTTCCCTCTGCCGACCTCTGGGTGGGGATCAGACCGCAGGGGCACGGAAGCGGACTCTTCGCCCCTGGGAGCCAGCTGGGAAGGGCTCTGAGGGAAGCCCCCATGGAAGGCGCAAGGAAAGCGGGACCTCTCCGCGTATTAACCGGGCCCTTCCTCCCCAGCTGCCGCTGCCTGCAGGAGGCGCCCCAAGAGGGGAGCGGCGGAATGCATCGCCCACTTCCTGGCCGCCAAGGATACGGTAAGCCCCAGGAGGCCCCAGGAGAAGCGCAGGGTCCGTTCCCTTGCGAGGCTGTTCCCCTTCCGTTCCCCTTCCTCTTGGATTTCGCTGGCTCCAGTAGCAGAGGGATGGCAGTCTCAGGAGCAAGGGGGGCCCGGAACACAGATCCCGCACTGACTTGCAGCCGCCCCCGAGAGGGGTGCTTGCAGAAAAGGGACCGGGGTCTCCATCCTCCCAGGCCCCTGGGTTAGGAAGCCCCACAGCTGTCCCACGAGCACCTCTTGGAGGGACAGGACCCTCTACCCTGCCTCCTTTTGCAAAGGATGCCGTCTCCTCGGGGTCCAGCCATGTGCCCTGAGGGCCAGGGCAGCCATGGAGACTTTCAGGAGGCAGCCTCCTCGGGAGCAGGAGAAGCAGCGGCTCGTGTCCCACCAGATGGACTGCCCCTGACTGGGGATGCTGCTTCTCTCCTTGGCCCTCCATGGCCAGGCTCACAGCCTGCCTCTCGCCACTTGCAGGGCCCCAGACAGGACCGGGCATTCTTACAGGCGGTCCGGGGGTTCTGCCACGGCCGGGAGCGTTCTCTGCCTTCTTGCAAGCAAAGAATTGCAGAGAAAATACGAGTGAGTGAGACTCAGGCCTTGGAGGGGGGGGAGGAAAGGGAGTGGGGGGCAGGAGCAGACCTGCCCCAGCCCAAGGAGCTCTGATGTTTTCTTTTTGAAACCTTTGTCTCCCCAAGGACATCATGCACAAGTCATTCCTTGCCCTAGAGGCGAGAATGGTTGGATGTATGGAGGCTGTGGCAGAGCTGAGGTACGTTTCTTCCTGAGGGAACCTTGGTGCCAGGCCCTCGGAGGGAGGGAGGGAGGGAGGGAGACCGTTCTGGGGCTGCAGGATGGTCAACAGAGCCAGCCCAAGGGAGAGACGGCAGGAGCAGGAGGTGGCGGGAGGCCATGGCTGCTTCCTGCCCGGCCTCAGGGCGATGCGGGCAGAGTGCCTGAGGGCAGCACCTGTTCTCCAGCTGGGAGCAGTGCCTCCCTCCCGGAGGCTCTCCCTGACTCTCAGGCGCTGCACTGCCATCCTCTCCTCCACCCTCACGCTGCTCAGCGGGAAGTGGGGAGCCTCAGACGAAGCCCCGGCAGGGCTGGGGGATTGCCCTCCCTTCCAGCACGGAGTCTAATCCCGGCCCTTCTGCCCTGCCAGCAAGTTCCATCCGCCCCTGAGGACAGATCTCCGGCAGTCGATTGTAGCCTGGGCTCTGGGGATGGTCCTCGGAGGCCCCCCGATACAGGCAGACCCCGCAGGCCAGGTACCTTGAGCGACACCTGATTTCTCAAGGGGGTGGCAGACACACCTGGCGGTCCCGTCTTCTCTGGAGGACGAGGTCCAGCTGTGGGAAGAGCTGTGTCCCTCCTCCGGAAGAGGCGAAAGACGCAGGGTCCCTCTTTGGGTCCCGAATCCAGAGGCCTCCTTCCCTGGAGGATGGAGTGGTGGTCTTCAAGGCTTCCTGGCCAGCCCTGGGGTGAGGGGGGGTCAGCCTTTTCATGCCAGATCGCTCTTCCCATCAGGCCCTGCAGCAGAAGGCAGAGGAGGCCCTGCGCAGGATGCTGCAGGGCCTGATCCGGGAGGATCCCTCCGCAGGCCACCTGGACACCCTGCTGGACGTAAGTAGCTGGAGAAGGTGGGAGGGAGATGGGCAAAGGGGATCCCAAGGGAGCCCAGCGGGGAGAAAGGGTCACCTCTGGCGCAACACAATCCCCCCCACCCTCCTGCCGCATGGGGAGGCCCTCCCACCTGCCTTCCCTAGAACCCCATTCCTGGAATTTGGCTTTCTGTGCCGGCGGCAGAGTGGCTTGCCTCTCTCCTGGGGGAAGAACTCCCAAGGAGCTGCCGTCCATGAGCCGTGGGAGCACACCAACTGGAAGGGTCACTGGGCACCCCGGCTCCAGGCTGGGAGACGACGGGTCCCTCAGGGGGCAGGTGGGGGGCAGGCAGCTCTCCCACAGGAACAGAGCCCTTTCCAGAGCCTGGGGCCCACCCCCTCTGGGGATCTTCCTGAAGAGCAGCACAGTCCTTGGTGGGCAGATCTGCAGGGGGAGGGTGTGCTGAGGACCATGCCCTGGTCCGAGGGTGTGGGCTGAGGGCCTGCTTCCTTCCTTCCTCTTCCTTCCTTCCTTCCACAGCAACTCTTATACTGGCTCCGGGTCAGCTGGCCTGCCCCCAGAGCCCGGGCAGCTGCTCTGTTGAGGGACGTCCTCCTGGATGCCTGCAAAATGCCTGGCTTGAACGTAAGTCCTCCACCCCCAGCAGGATCTGGCCCGTGGAGCCCAGCAAGAGAGGAGGGGCTGTTCCATCTCTGGGAGGAGGAAGATGAGGACTGGCCCTTGGGCCTCCAAAGTGCCCACCCTCCCTCCCTCCCTCCCTCCCTGACTCTTCCCCGAAGTTCCAGAGTGTCCACCCCTGGGACAATGTTCCTTCTCCTCTAAGGTCCCCCCAGGATCAGTGGGGAGGGTCAGGAGGGGGAAGACCCCAGTGGTTCAGGGCTCCGGGGCCGTCTCTGGATGGACAAGCGAGGCCTCTTCTTCTGATTCCAATCTAGATCTGCAGCCAGGACACTTTCGGGCACGTGGTGGCGAAGCTGTCCGTCTCCCTGGCCGACCCGGAAGCGGAGGTCCGGGAGAAGGCCAGGGAGGTCTTTGGACAGCTGATGCAATTGCAGCAGAAGAAGCAGGGTGAGTTAGGGTCCCTTTTCCGGGGTAGGGCACCCCCTCCCTTCAGAGCAACAGGGTTCCTTCTATGCAGATAAGCCTTCCCCACCACAGCCTCCAGACATCTGTTCCGATTCAGCTGCCTTTCCTGGTGCTCTTTCCCCATGACCCCAGCCCTCCTCCGAGGCCAGAGGGGGAGACCAGCGAGGCCCAGGGGGAGGGGGAAGAGACACCCCCAGGCCAGGAGGAAGCACAGCTGTTCTGTGCAGGGCCTGTCCACTAGAGCTCTTCCCGATTTCTGCCTTTCAGGCCGGAGCCAGTTCACCTGGGAGGAGGACCCAGAACGGCCCTGGAGGGAGAGCTACGCCCACCTCATCACGGCAGCTGAGGTACGGAGGCCCGTCTGTGGTGCTGGCCAGGCATTCTTGGAAAGGCCTCACCTCTTGGGCCAGGGTCAAGGGGGGCTTTGTTTGTTCCCCGGGCAGGCGGGACACAGGAGATCCCCCTTGGGCGATACTTCTGGCAGTGGGGTGCAGAGAGACTGGGAGTCCTCCTTTCCCTTCAGCATGCCACAGCTCTGGAGCATGCCCTGATTCATTGTGGGAATCCCATTTCCTCGCAGGGGAGTTGGAGAGGGGCGAGGGAGGGAGGGAGCGCAGGAGCCAACCCCTCTGGGGAAGAGGAACCAGGGCTTCCGTTGGGAGAGGACTGACAGGGTCTCTTCCTGGTTTCAGGTGTTCGGAGGTTACCTCAGCGCGAGGCAGAGGCTCTCTCTCCAGGAGGCCGCTCTGGAGGACGCCCTGAGCCTGGACGGGCGGTGGGTGAGGGAGGGAGGCCTCTTGGTCCTCCTCTCCCTCCTGGGCCAGGCCAGGGCCCTGCTGGAGGAGGAGGAGGTGCGTAGAGGGGGAGATCACACGTAGAGGGGGGAGGCAAACGTCCCACCCTCTTGCCTGGGCTGTGAAGAGGGCAGGAATCACGGGGGGCATTTCTCCATCTCCCCAGATCGAAGACCTCCGGAGCAACCTCTCTGCCCTGCTCTATAATATGTGGCGGGGCAGAGAGGTCCCCCCCGAAATTGCGGCACTCCTGCCAAGTTCAGGTAATGTTCCTCTCCGGGGAATCAGGGGTGGGGAAGGAGCCGTGGCTTTGGGACTGCGTGAGGGGCCAGGGCTCTGGCTGCTCCACACCAAGGCCCCTCATTGGCCTCCGGGCAATGAAGGCTCCTCGGAGGAAATCCCTGGCTGCTTTTCCCCAGCTCAGAAGCAAGTCTGCCATCTCTTGCCTATTTTATGGACCAATGCAAGAGAGCTGACCCTGGGCCTGCCAGCTTTTCTTTTCTCCCCTACAGATGAGTAAAAGGACCCTGCAGGAGTGCCCTTCCTCCTCCTCCTCCTCCTCCTCCTCCTCCTCCTCGTCCTCCTCCCACCACCCGTTCCCATGCTGGGACTCGAGAGAGCATGGGTTACATGCCAGGTCAGTGTCATGTGCCCCCCAGCAGACCCCCAGAGACTTTTTAGATAATCCCGTACCTCCACATGATATCCAAGATTCAGACCTCCCTCCAATGGGAGCAACCACAAGGGCCTTCAGGGATTTGTCTGGATTCCAAAATGTTTCCCTGCTTTCCTTCTCTCCCATACAGATGAAAGAAGACCCTGCAGGAGTGCCCTTCGGTCATGGCCAGTCTTGCCAAAAACCCAGCCAAGTGCCCTGCACATTCCATGCTACAAGAAGACACCCATATTTATTTATTTTTGAATTCCATTTATTTATATTTGCATCTCTATACCCCTGCTTACCGTAGTCTCGTGGTGGATTATGCCTTGCTTTCCTCTGGTCCTCGGTATGGACGAGGCCTGTGTGGTTCAACAGGGACAACCCAAGATGGTCCTGAATCAATGCCGATGGGGGTACTTTTTGGTCCAGCCTTGCCGAACGGACAACGCTCTGTATTCGAATGATCCAAAACAGGGAGGCCACATCCACATTCAGTGATTTGGCTTCAAATCGGCCATTTAAATGCAACCATCTTGCTTTCTTGTACCGTGACTGATAAGGCCGGAGGGCAAAGAACGGGCAGAATGACTGAGAAGCCAGAAAAGGATAAACCACCGCAGTCAGAAACAGTGTTTCTCAGTGCTGTGGACAACCCAGAGGAAGACACAATTGCAGAACCTCAGGAACCAGAAGGAGTTGCAGAGGGGGTAGAGCCTCGCAACTAGAGACAGTGTTCCTCAGAGCTGTGGGCAACACAAAGCGAGCTTCCTCGCAACCAGAGACAATGTTTCTCAGTGTTGAGGACAACACAGAACAAGACACAACTGCAGATCCTCAGGAACCAGAAGGGGCTCCGGGGCCAAGTGTCAGACAATCGCCCAGAGCAAGCAAAGGAGTCCCACCAGACGGATTTTCTCACGTGGTCAAGGCGGCGGCAGCAGCACCTGAGCCTTTCACATGGAGAGAGATAGACAGGATGCCTGCCAACGAAGCAGCAAAGTGGAGAAAGCTGCAGAAGAAGAGACTGAATCTCTGATCAAGAACCAAACCTGGACACTCACAGATCTGCCTCCAGGGAAGAGGACAGTGGGAGGCAAGTGGATCTTGGTGCCGAAGGGGAAGGACAAAGGCACAAAGCCCCATTGGTTGCCAAAGGATACTCCCAGAAGGACGGAGAAGACAATGATGAAACCTTCGCACCAGTGGTGGACACACTTCAACTAGAATGCTCTTGGGCAGGGGTAGTCAAACTGCGGCCCTCCAGATTTCCATGGACTACAATTCCCATGAGCCCCTGCCCATGAATGCTGGCAGGGGCTCATGGGAATTGTAGTTCATGGACATCTGGAGGGCCACAGTTTGACTACCCCTGCTCTTGGGCATAGCGACAGCAAGAAAGATGCATGTGCAGAGAAAGACAGCATTTCCTCGTGGAGAAATGAAGGAAGAAGTCTACCTGGAACAGCCACCTGGATTTGAAAGGCACAGAGACAAGAAGCTTGCGTGTCAACAGAAAAAGAGCATCTATGGACTGAAACACGCTGCAAGGTGCTGGAATAAGAAAATGCATCAATTGCTACCCAAGGAAGGGTTTGAGCAAGCCACAGCAGAGCTCTGTCCCTACTCAAGATATACAGACAACCGATGGACTTCTGGACTGATTTAGGTAGATCAGCTGCTTTTATATTATGAAGCCAAGAAGCACTGTGATGAAATAGTCCAGAACCCGAATTGAGAAGTGGAAGGGAAGAGACTTGGAGACATCCAGTACTATCTTGGAATACAAACAGATAAGAGGGAGGCTCTCATCTCAAGCAGAAGCAGAAACCCCAAGAATTTCTGAACTTTACGAATATGAAGGAACTTAAGCCAGCACCAATTGCTATGAAGACAAACTTCTTGGAACACAGAGGAATCAGTGAACCTTTCCTTCACAACAAACAGTACAGAGAAGCAATTGGAAAGCTTCTGTACATCAGCACATTGATGTGTCCAGATATCACGGCAGCTGTTGGCTTTTCATGCAGGAAGGTGGAATCAGCAACCGAAAAAGACTGGAATGCACTCAAGCAATTTACAAAGTACCTGACTGGTACTGCACCCCTGAAACTAAAGTTACCAACATGTGACAGTCCCAGACTGGTGGGATACATGGATGCTGATTAGGCAGGAGACTCCATGGACAGAAAGTCAACCAATGGACACCTGTTCTATCTTGTATGGCGGCAGAGCGATCAGCTGGAGCAGCAGGAAGCAAGAAAGTGTAGCTGTCCTCACAGCTGAAGCGGAATATGTGTCCGCAGCAGAAGCATGCAGACAACTGAAATGGAGACTGCAACTCCTGCAAGACTTTGGGATAGAAGGGCCCAAGCCAGTGCAGCTTTATGAAGACAACCAAGGATGCATCAAGCCTGCACCAACGGAGAAAATCCACTCCAGAACTAATTACATTGATGTGAAGCATCACTTTGTACGAAACAAGAAGGAAGGTGGGCTTGATGAGCTGGACCACTGTCCTACGAAGGAAGGATTGCAGGTGTGCTCAACAAGCCACTGTCCAGGGAGAAGCTTCACAGTCTACGTGAGAAGATGAGGCTTGTGGACTTTGAACACTAGACCTTGAGAAGAAGGGGTGTTGGAACAGGCAATGCCTGGTGTCCACAGAGAAGAAGAGAAGAAGAGCCTGAAGGGGGCACGTGAAGATTCTTAGACAGGATAGTCAGGGCCTTCCTCTCCTTTAAGGGTTGCTTCTTGTCTGTCTCTAGATTGCTCCTTTCTGTCCGGAGCTCCTCTCTCTTAGGCAGCCCTGTAGACAGGCTCTATCTCTACCTCTCCTCTATACTATCAATGGATGGTCGTTCCTTAAATAAATCCTTTTCTCCTGATCCTAAAATAGAGCGTGTGCATGTCCATGTCTTACTTACCCAGGTTGTCATTTGGAGGAGGGCAGGATGCTGTTCCCGTTGGCTGCAGAGGAGAGGAAACGCAGTAATGGGTTTAAACTACAAGTACAAAGATATAGGCTAGATATCAGGAAAAAAAATTCGCAGTCAGAGTAGTTCAGCAGTGGAATAGACTGCCTAAGGAGGTGGTGAGCTCCCCCTCACTGGCAGTCTTCAAGCAAAGGTTGGATACACACTTTTCTTGGGTGCTTTAGGATGCTCTGGGCTGATCCTGCGTTGAGCAGGGGGTTGGACTAGATGGCCTCTATGACCCCCTCCCAACTCTATGATTCTATGATTCTATGATTGCTTCTTTGCTTCACACGGAACTGTATTTCGCAGTAACTCCCACCAAAAAATGGCTTTTTACACAAGGCTAATCCAGGGGGGTTGTATTCATGGGAGATGGGGAAAAGCCCGCTGAGGGAAGAGGCTCATAGCCAGAAATCCATTCTGTCTCTTTACAATGGAGGATTTTGGTGGCAGGAAGTTCCCTGGGCTACTGAGAAGGAGGCAAGCAGAGCAGGAAGGGAGGGCGCCCCCTGTAGTGGTGGCGGTCAACCCCCCCCCCCTTGTCCTTAGAGTTTCTCATTGGAGGTCAAATGGTTACTTTTAAAAGTCGAGGGGCAGAACGGATTAATGTTCTTTCATTGGGCACAGGGGTAGTCAACCTGTGGTCCTCCAGGTGTCCATGGACTACAATCCCCATGAGCCCCTGCCGGCAAATGCTGGCAGAGGGTCATGGGGATTGTAGTCCATGGACATCCTGAGGACCACAGGTTGACTACCCCTGATTAGGCAAACGTCATTCTGCAGGAAGGGTGCCTTCTGGCAGAGGCCCTCTTGGACTTGGTCCAGGCTTCAAAAAGCTAATAGCCAGCCCCCACAGCAACACGCTGGGGGCATAGATGGCCCTCGCAAAAGAAACGCAGGCCAAGGGCTGCAGGCAAACTTGGGAAGAGGTGCAAACAACATTGAAAAGAATAAAACTGGACTTTTTAAATCGCATTGAACAGTGGGGCGGGGTGGCCCTGGAGAGTGGGCACACAATAACCTTTCACAATAAAATGATGCTGATTTGGGAAGAGTCAGGCAAGCCCCCACTGGAGCAGCGACGGCACATGGGTAAGTGTTCCTCATTTTACATTTCAAGGCCATAAAGTGTTAAGATGCATGGCCAACCAACACCTTCTGGTCTTGATTTAACGCAGCAGGTGCATGGCGAGATTAGTAAACCTACCCTGGAAAGGAACCTTTGACTTGTGTTCGGGGTTTGGAGGGTCTTTCTGCGATTTCATTTTGCGGTTAAGCCTAATAAGCAATGTAATACCCTTGGAGAAACAAGTGCAACTAGTCTGCCTTCGAACCACTGCAATCAAAAATGGCATTGCAATCCACTTGTTTTAATGAAGCTTGTAGTGACTTAACATTTCTGTTTATGTAACTATTTAACAGCACAAACAATGCAGGCCAGAATGAGGGAGATGGGCGGGGACCTGGGGCACCGCAAGACTTCCGGTAAGACTGATGCTAGTATTGTTCCGGTCCCCCAGACTCAAAGTGCCCACCCCCTTTAGCTGATAATGTTCCTCCTGCTGTTTTGGATCTTTAATGTTTTTCCTTTGTTTCTCTCTACAGTAAAACAATTTGAAGAGCAGCTGGCAGGGGCTCATGGGAATTGTAGTCCATGGACATCTGGAGGACGACAGGTTGACTACCCCTGATCTAACAGAAATGCTGATTCTGATTCTAGGCAGGTTGTGAGTGGGTGGGCAGAAAGGATTGTGTCAACACTTGGCTCTTGTGGCCCTTTCTTGCATGCCCAGGGAAATCCCAAACACCACTTTGGGGTGGGGAGGTGAATTTCCTCCAGGCCAGACTGGCAGGGATTCTGTTTTAGGGGTTTTGTTTGTTTGTTTGTTTGTTTGTTTGTTTGTTTGTTTGTTTGAGGGGCAGTCATCTGTGCATAGAACTGGGGTCACTGTGAGTGGTCAGTGTGAATCTCCTGCATTCTGCAGAGGGTTGGGCTAGATGTCCCTGGAAGTTCCTGCCAACTCTGTGATTCTATGATTCTAAGGCTATATTTGTTTTCTTTACTACCACATCACATTGTCTGCTGATATGTAGCTTACAGTCTACAAGTACCCCAAGATCATGTCCACACACACTGCTACCTGCAAGAGTACCTTCCATCCACGGGCCATGCTTCTATGGGCCATTCCGCACCCATTAAATGTAGTGAAATGCTTACCTTATGCAGAGCCTTATTTGGGGCATTTTGCACAACGTCACCAACATCCTGCGTCCAAGAAGCAAACCGGTAGCTACATCCTCTCTTTTAAATCCACATAAAGTGGATTCTCCCCACTAAAAAGTGTGAGCTTCAGGAGAGAAACCAGCAAGCCACAGCTAAGGACATGTGTGTAGCTTAAGGACATGTGTGGAGCTATCTCTGCCTCCAATGCCCTGCCCTCTCACCTGCCTCCCTCTCCCTTCTAGGCATTGAATCGTGCAGGCAAAGCAAAAAAGAAAAAGAACATATTGCCACCCACCCTTTGGGTGTGGTTCTCTGCCAGTTCCCCATTCACCTAACCATCTGAAAATTCATTTTACAGTCCTCCAGTTTACCTATCAGAACGTCATAGGGAACCTTGTCAAAAGCCTTACAGAGATCCAGGTAAACAACATCCACTGAGCTTCCACAATCCACGAAGGAAACCAGGTTGGTCTGGCTTCCCAGGATCAACAAATTGTTCTCCAGATGATTGCTCCCTTTAAAATCTCCTCCATTTTCTTCCCTTCAATTAAGGTCAGATTCGCTGCCCTATAGTTTTCTGGGTCATCTCTCCTTTCTTTTTTGAAGATTAAGATAACATTCACTCTCCTCCAGTCTTCTGGCACCTCTCCAGTCCTCCAAGAGGTCCTAAAGTGAAGGACAAGGATTCCACAAGCTCTTCAGAACGTACTTTGAGCACTCTCGGGTGCAGACCATCCGGCCCAGGGGATGTGAACTCATCCAGTGCAGCCAGGTGGCTCTCAACAACCCCTCTGTCCACGTCAACCTGCCACCTTGCCTACTACCATCCCTAGATGGATCCATATTCTTCTTTGAAAACGCAGAGGCAAAACTGGTACTGAGCCTTTCTGCTTTCTCTCTGTCCTCCGTCAAAGTCTCTCCATCTTCACCCAGCAGTGGGCCTATTGCCTCATTTGCCTTAATGTTTGCTCCTCACATCTCTGAGAAAAGTTTTTCTTGTCGTAGTGGGCTTCCCTGGCCATTCTATGATTCTATGTCTCCAAGTTTATTAAAGTCTGCCCTACGAAAGGCTAACAGACACGTCTGACTACAAACTTCCTTGCCCCCCCCCCATCTTACAAGAAATTCTAGGAGAACATGGTCACCCTCCCCAGGGTCCCCACTAGCAGGACGTCCCCACGAGCCCCCATCACCCGGGGGGGGCATTCCAGGCGAGCCTCTGCCTCTGCCTCTGGGAGACATCCGGGACGAAGAGAACAACCCTCCGGCCCTCGCCGTTCCCGTCCTGCCTAACCTGCAGCCGGAGAGAGAGCGGGGAGGCTAATGCAGATGTAGACATGCTCCTGGTTGGACCAAGGCAGACATAAATTCCAGACATTTAAAGGCACAGGGACAGGGGATCTGCTTGGGGGGGGGGATGTGGGTTATGGCTGGGGCGGACAGTGACTCCTGCTTCCTTGTTCCTTTCTCTCTCTCCACAGACAGAGCTACCAGACAGAACTGGCTTCCCTGCAGTACTGCCTCCGTGCCCGCTCCTCTGCCCATCACAGGTGCCCCCTCTTCCGGTACTTATAGTGGGGCCAGGCAGCCTTCTGCATTCTTTATGCCCTCCTCACTTTGGGGACCAGAGGAATTCTGGCGGATCTCCGCACCACGAGAAAGAGACCAATCCTAGAATGATGTTCGCCAGGAGAGTTGCTGGGAGGTAGGCTGGCCGGGTAAAGATGTGTCTGGAGGGTTGCTAAAGGAGCCTCGGGTACTCTGCACATGTAAACATCATGCTTATCCCTGTTTAAATGCAGCGAGGACCCCCCCCCCCAAAAAAAGAATTTTCCCATTTTAGAGTGATGGGTCGCAATTGTAGCTTGGGACCACATGAAGCTTCCTGGCATCAGGTCACCTTTGAAACCTCCCCCCCCCCTCCCCCCAGTCATCTCAGGTTAGGTCGCAACTCTAGATAGGGCCTTCTCAGCTGTGGCCCCAGAGTGGTGCAACTCTCTCCGTAGGCCCCTTCTGTCCCTGTCTTCCACCAGCAGGTGAAGACTCTGTTGTGTAGACTCGCATTCCTCTCTGAGACCTCTCCTTTGTGTTTGAATTGTTAGTTTTGTGCTTTGATGTACCTGTTTTAGTTTGGCTTTTGTTTGGGGTCTTGATACTTTGGTTTTAATTGTCACCAGAAAGGCAGGATATAAATTTCTCAAACAAGAAAAATGAAGAAGTAAGGTTTTACTTTTACTGGAGGGAGGTGAGTAGCGGGGTCCCTCAGGGCTCGGGGCTCGGTCCGGTACTTTTTAACATATTTATTAATGATCTAGATGAGGGGGTGGAGGGACTACTCATCAGGTTTGCAGATGACACCAAATTGGGAGGACTGGCAAATACTCCGGAAGATAGAGACAGAGTTCAACGAGATCTGAACACAATGGAAAAATGGGCAAATGAGAAAAAAGATGCAATTTAATAAAGATAAGTGTAAAGGTCTGCATCTGGGTCAGAAAAATGAAAAGCATGCCTATTGGATGGGGGATAACACTGTGTGTGAACAAGACCTTGGGGTACTTGTGGATTGTAAACTAAACATGAGCAGGCAGTGTGATGCAGCAGTAAAAAAGGCGAATGCCATTTTGGGCTGTATCAACAGGGGCATCACATCAAAATCACAAGATGTCATAGTCCCATTGTATACGGCACTGGTCAGACCACACCTGGAGTACTGTGTGCAGTTCTGGAGGCCTCACTTCAAGAAGGACGTAGATAAAATTGAAAGGGTACAGAGGAGAGCGACGAAGATGATCTGGGACCAAGGGACCAAGCCCTATGAAGATAGGTTGAGGGACTTGGGAATGTTCAGCCTGGAGAAAAGGAGGTTGAGAGGGGACATGATAGCCCTCTTTAAGTATTTGAAGGGTTGTCACTTGGAGGAGGGCAGGATGCTGTTCCCATTGGCTGCAAAGGACATGCAGTAAGGGGTTTAAACTACAAGTACAACAATATAGGCTAGATATCACAGTCAGAGTAGTTCAGCAGTGGAATAGGCTGCCTAAGGAGGTGGTGAGATACACACTTTTCTTGGATGCTTTAGGATGCTTTGGGCTGATCCTGCGTTGAGTGGGGGGTTGGACTAGATAGCCTGTATGGCCCCTTCCAACTCTGTGATCCTGTGATTCTAACCTGTCACTGCAACATCCTTGTCACCCCTAAATTGAACCCCAGAGGTCATGCCACCTCACCATCATTCTGGCCTCGCACTCTACATATGCTCAGAGAAACACCCTGATCTCCAACTATCTGATGGAATGAGAGCGAAACAGATAATTTTGATTGATGCAGGACAGGAGGTTCATTCAAATGAGCCCTGTGAAAAACCAGCCACATTACGGCTGGTGTATTTAAAAAAATCTTACGCCTTATTCCCCTGGCTGCTGTGGGCTGGGTTCTGCTCCTCCCTGAAACTTTCCTGTGTCTCCACAAGGCCAGGCCAGGGTGGGCCAGGAGGGGGTGTGTGGAGTCGAAACATGATACCTGTCTGATCCCCTACCTGGCTGGGAGGCGACATCCCGGATGCCACGGCAGCACTGCAAACCTCTTCCGTAGTAGTTTGCATTGCTCAGTGCCACATAGGGTTGCCAGGTAGGGGCGAGGGGGGGGGTAGGGTTGCCAGATCCTAGCTGGGAAACAACTAGAGATTTAGGGATGGATAGGGACCTCAGTGGGGTCTAAGGCCGCAGAATCCACCCTCCAAAGTAGCCATTTTCTCCAGGGAAACTAATTCCTGAATCTAAAGTTAAGCTGTAATTCCCCGTCCCCGTCCCACCTGCAGGCTGGCATCCCTAGTGCCACAGGAACAGCGCGGTGACAGGCTCAGGGTCGACTGAGGAGGGGGTGTCAGCCGGCTAGGGTTGGGCCCTTCGGCACCCGAAGTGGCCCTTCGCTCCCGCCGCATCCAGCGCCAAAGCACCCAACCCTCTGCTGGACAGTTTGCTGCAATAGGCACCGCTTCCCTGCTGGGGAGTGCAGTTCCCCCTGGACAGAATGCACAGCATTCTGGGGCTTCCATGCACTGGGGTGCCCAGTCTCCCTCCCCACAATGCTCATCTGCTGCCCGCTGGCTGCAGGCAGCCATTCTCCCCTCCAAGTCCAAGGAGACCTTTCCTTTGAAAATGGCAATTGACACATCAGGGTAACAGGATATCAAAACGTCAGTTCCTGGTTTTTAAAGCACTCTGCCCAGATGATTCTGGGAGGAAAGACCACTCCAGGGCCCAGGGAAATCCACCCCATGGAAGCCCCGTCGCCATTCTGCTGGACTGGGAGCTGGAGCTGCAATGGAGAATAGCTTAGAAATGCTCCCATGTGGAGGACAACCCCCCTCCCCATCCTTTCAGGCAGGGCAAGGAGAGCAGACTGCAAAAGCTGCCTTGATTCAAGTCTACTAGCCCCATAAAACAGCTTGGGATTGACAGCACAGGTGACACGTGGAGTTTGTGTCTTCTTTGTGGAGCTTGCACTGAAATATTTTGGGCATCGTTTCAGTTTGGACCGAGGAGGAGTCCTTCTGGCAGATCCTGTTGCTGTCACTGTAGCAGGACTGAGATGGCTAAAGGACATGGCGTTCATCACCCATGTCCTTTGGATGCGTTTGGATGCTCACTGGGTGCGTTCTTTGTTCTCTCCTTCAGGAAAGGCTGAAGTATTTCCTCCAGAGCAACTTAGTGGAGACGTTCCAGAGGTGGAAACTGCCCGGCAGTCTTTGTGAGTTGGCAGATGCAGACACACCCGGGTTCCGCTGCAGGATCCGGGAAACCGCAGAGCCCTTCCGGCAAACGAATCCAGCTGATTGTACTTTCATGCCAAATTAAAATGTTTTGCTCTCCATGTGGCCATTTATCCTTCAAACGTAGTGTTGCAAGAACTGTTCTCGGAACACTGTCTGTTTCACACGGAGGTTTTTCTGAGCCTGAGAATCGTAGCGTTGGAAGGGACCTCCAGGGCCTTGTGCTCCTTACGGTAGCTGCTATCTGGCGGCGTCCTCTGTGCCTTCATTTTTTTTAGGAAAGATTGATGTCAACAGGCCTTTGGAAGTCACATGAACAGAATATTACCCGAAGAGGTTTCTAAATTAATGGAGGAAACCAGCTTTTAAAGGAGACGCAGTGACAGGTGGGTAACTGGAATCTGTTTTCACTGATTTTTCTCTCTCAATACAACCAGTCAGCTGTTAAACTGGCAAGATTCTTCACTGAGGGGAAATAAAGAGAAATAACATAAACCACATGCAGATCTGGAAAGAACAGGCTTTCTTGGGAGGTGGTGGATTCTCCATCTTTGGAGATTTTTAAACAGAGGCTGGAGAGCCATCTGACAGAGAGGCTGATTCTATGAAGGTTCAAGGGGGTGGCAGGTTAAGGTGGGTGAGCAATAGGGTTGTGAGCGTCCTGCACTGTGCAGGGGTTGGACTAGATGTCCCATGAGGTCCCTTCCAACTCTATGATTCTATGATTCTAAGCAAGGGAGGAAAGGGGAGGCAGTATTTTTGGATAAGGCAATATCTACCAAAGTAGATGAGGACTAGTCCGTGAAGACAGCAGCAAAATGACTACCATTTCAGAGGAAGAGAAGGCAGGCCCACCCTCAAGTGAGTGTGTGAGGAGAGCTGAAGATGACGGGGGGAGGTGGTACAGGAGGGAGGGACTTTACAGAAATTAAATTTGTGTACTGTATTGGCTATTGTGGGAAGGTAGAGCTACAGCAAGTGGGGGGTGAAAAATTTGTGTAAGGGAGATGGTTGGAGCAGGACAGGATTGTGGGAAAGCCAGAGGTGGGGAGCTCGCCCGCACTGGCAGTCTTTAAGCAAAGGCTGGATTTTATGTGGCTTACAGCGGGCTTGATTTCTAGTATAATATAATATAGAGCCAGTTTGGTGTAGTGGTTAGGAGTGCAGACTTCTAATTTGGCATGCCGGGTTCGATTCTGCGCTGCCACATATGGAACCAGCTGGGTGACCTTGGGCTCGCCACGGCACTGATAGAGCTGTTCTGACCGAGCAGTAATATCAGAGCTCTCTCAGCCTCACCCACCCCACAGGGTGTCTGTTGTGGGGAGAGGAAAGGGAAGGCGACTGTAAGCTGCTCTGAGCCTCCTTCAGGTAGGGAAAAGCGGCATATAAGAACCGACTCTTCTTCTTCTTCTTCTTCTAGTATAGAATCTGTATATGCAGCGGGAGGGCCTGGGCAGCGGCGACCCTGCAGGGGGGTTATTAGCGGGCAGTCCTTGTCAGGAGGGAAGGGCAATGGTTCACTGGTGGGAAAGGAACAGGGCGGCCACGTCTTTCCCTGCAGTGAACCATCTGGGGACGGAGCGTGGGCTGAGAGTCCGGGGCGGGCCAATTGGCCAGGAGGGAGGCCCAAGTGACACTCGGAGGGCTCCTGATTGGCCCTCTCCGAGTTTTTATCCCGGACAGGTCCCGCCCTAACTCCTCCCCAACAGCCCTTACTGAATTACTTAGTCCGCGGGGCACCGCGCTGCAGGTGGGGTTTAAAGACATGTGGCGGGTCTGCATGGGTTGGAGCGTGTTGGCAGGGAGTCCGGTGTGTGATCAGATTCCCTGGGGTTCGGGACCTCGCTAAGAGGTGGCATGTAAACCAGCGCGGCTTACCTGGCTCGGAAACCAGGGGCTCGTTTTGCCAGGTGGCCTGGGGACAGCTGAACGAGGTGGACGTACGTTTGCTCCCCCACTTAGGTCGCTTCCCCTGGGGCGAACTTTTTATTATTACTATTACTATTACTATTACTATTACTATTACCATCATCATCATCATCATCATCATCATTTCCTGCCACTCCCTACTGGCTTCTGGCAGGTAACAGTAGTCTTACAATACCCCATTAAAACCCCCACTAATAGACTATAAATATACCCAACACGGCAGAAAATGCCACTCTCCCCTACCCAGTCAACGGCATTAGGGGATGGAGGCTAATACTGTATACTTCAGACCCCAGGGGGGTGGCAATGTTGTTCCTCACCAGTCCTAGCCTCAACCAGGGACCTGGCGGAAGAGCTCCGTTCTATAGGCCCTGCGGAACGCCGACGGATCCCGCAGGGCCCGTAGCTCACCCGGGAGCTCATTCCACCAGGTAGGGGCCAGGACAGAGAAAGTCCTGGCCCTGGTTGAGGCTAGGCGCGCTTCTCTGGGGCCGGGAACGAACAATAGATTTCCCCCCGCAGAGCGTAAGGCGAAAGGCGGTCCCTCAGATATGTGGGTCCCAACCCGCGTAAAGCCTCGAAGGTTAGAACCAAAACCTTGAACCGGATCCGGACAGCAATTGGCAACCAATGCAGCTGCCTCTGCACAAGCTGGATGTGGGCCCTCCAAGGTGTGCCAGTGAGGACCCTCGCAGCTGCATTTTGCACTAGCTGAAGTTTCCGGGTCCGCGGCCCTTTCCACCACCTGTCCCAGGAACCTTAAATGCGATACTGGGCTTCAGTTGGCAGGGTCCCGCGGGTCCAACGTTGTTTTTTTCAAGAGAGGGTGAAATGCTAGCGAGGCTTGGCCATGCTTAGCGTCAAAGATACTCAGATATTCTGGCAGCCAGGCAAAGGACCTTGGGTGGCGATTTGCCATTGTCTGCCTCCCTGTCATGATACTCCAATGTATGTTGTAGGGACTCGCACCCAGATCCTTGGAGGTTTCACATCCAAATACTAGCCAAGGTTGGCCATGCTTCGCTTCTAAGATACTCAGATTGTGTGACAGCCAGGCAAGGGGCCACGTCGTGGCAGGTCCCAAAGAGAGGTGGATGCTGCTGCTGTCAGCTCAGGCCTAAGGCTCCACGGCCACCGCAGCCAAGTCATGATGAATTGTCTTGATCGTGGATCTCCAGAAGGGGCTCCTGGGCCTTTCGCTGTAGGGGCCTACTCCGTCAGGGGATCGAAGGTCTTGAGGGAGGGGGCTTTCTGGGACTGGTTGGCCGCCCCTCCCCTCCCTCCCTCTCTCCCTCCCTCCCACAGCTTTCCAGAAATCAGGGTGCATAAAGTTTGACAGTACTGCTGTGGTTGCCAAGGGACCCACAACAGCCACAGAATCCAGTGGGCTTCCTTAAATAAGAAAAAAAAAATGTGTTTCTTCGTTCCCCTCCCCTTCAATCATATTTGGTTCTGGAAAGAGAGGACGTTGTCATAGAAAACTTTAGAAGAAAAAGAAGAAGAGTTGGTTCTTATATGCCGCTGTTCCCTACCCGAAGGAGGCTCAACGCGGCTTACAGTCGCCTTCCCTTTCCTCTCCCCACAACAGACACCCTGTGGGGTGGGTGAGGCTGAGAGAGCTCTGATATTACTGAAGAAGAAGAAGAGTTGGTTCTTATATGCCGCTGTTCCCTACCCGAAGGAGGCTCAAAGCGGCTTACAGTCGCCTTCCCTTTCCTCTCCCCACAACAGACACCCTGTGGGGTGGGTGAGGCTGAGAGAGCTCTGATATTACTGAAGAAGAAGAAGAGTTGGTTCTTATATGCCGCTGTTCCCTACCCGAAGGAGGCTCAAAGCGGCTTACAGTCGCCTTCCCTTTCCTCTCCCCACAACAGACACCCTGTGGGGTGGGTGAGGCTGAGAGAGCTCTGATATTACTGAAGAAGAAGAAGAGTTGGTTCTTATATGCCGCTGTTCCCTACCCGAAGGAGGCTCAAAGCGGCTTACAGTCGCCTTCCCTTTCCTCTCCCCACAACAGACACCCTGTGGGGTGGGTGAGGCTGAGAGAGCTCTGATATTACTGAAGAAGAAGAAGAGTTGGTTCTTATATGCCGCTGTTCCCTATGTTCCCTGTGGGGTGGGTGAGGCTGAGAGAGCTCTGATATTACTGCTCGGTCAGAACAGCTCTATCAGTGCCGTGGCGAGCCCAAGGTCACCCAGCTGGTTCCATATGTGGGAGCGCAGAATCGAACCTGGCATGCCAGATTAGAAGTCCGCACTCCTAACCACTACACCAAACTGGCTCTCTGTAGTGCCCTGTTTTGACTCATAAGGACTTCCCAACCATCTTAAGGTTCCCCTCCTTCTGGAGAACATCAACAGAGAAATATCTGAAACTGTGGCCAGGTTTTTGCAAGGTGCCATCAAACAGCGTCCGGACTGTTATTCAGGACAATATTCTTGCATATTTATCAATTCCTGGAAGGGCTTTGTTTATTTACTGTGTCTTTTTCTTACTATTTTTGCTTTTCTGTCTCTGTATTCCACTTCCAACTGTAACACAGATTTTATATGCCAAGAAATGACTTGTATCTGGGACTATGGGTTCTGGTCTTGCTCTGGACGGTAACTTTTTTTGCGCACAGAATTGGCCATGCCCATGTAACATTTTTTGCGCTGTTCTGAAAACATGGTTCAGCGGCTTTAAAAACATGAGCTTTTCAACAGCAGACAATGTTTTCATTCATCCACCCTTCTTCCCTGACACCTCTCCCCTTATGCTCCTGCTCATTTTCAAACTTGGGGCCCCGCACTGCAGGTGGGGTTTAAAGATATGTCCTTGTGAACTACAAATGGGTTTGAGGGGTTTGATTGGCTGGTTTGGCAGAGAGTTCTCATGTGGCTGTGTTTGGTTGCTGTGAGACAGTTTATTAATGCAACAAGATCAACATGTGCTTATATATGCCCACAGTTATAATGGTCAGTTCTTAGTTTGACGAAGAGTGCTTGCACTCGAAAGCTCACGCCTTGAATACATCTTTGTTGGTCTTAAAGGTGCCACTGGACTCTGATTTTGTTGTCCCCCCCTGGGAGTGACTCATCCAATGCTGGAGTGGGAGGGAAGGCCAGGAAACAGCCCCCTGGGCCACTGTGACCCGAGGGACGGGTGGGGAAGGGGCATCCTTTGTGACATCACCCCCTGCTGGTGCCCTGGGCTGCCCCACCCGGGGGAGCCTTTGTGGGTTGTTGAAGGAGCGTTGGAGTTGGAGTTGAAAGAGATTGGTGGAGAAAAGTCGTGTTTTGTTGGTTTATTGGTTTATTTCTTTTTGATTTCACTTTATCCATTTATTTAACTAAATTGTTTTATTTATTTTATTTCACTTATTTATTTATTTTAATTATTTTATTTTATTAATTCATTTATTTATTCTTTTTGATTCATTTATATTATTCGTTTTTTATTTATTTAATTTTACCTTTATATTTATTTGTATATATCTGTATATATCTGTATATATTTGTATATTTCTTTATATATATATATATATATATTTGTATATATTTGTATATATTTATTTATTTGTATATTTATTTGTATATTGATTTATTTGTACATTTGTATATATTATTTGTATATATTTTTAAGACCATGGCTGAAAAACATCTAAAAATGTAAGTGGGGCACCTGTATTCTTTTCCTATGCAATTTTTATCTCACGATCTCCCAAGCGATCCTGGTTGGGAAGCGGGACGGGTTGCTCTTAGAATCATAGAATCCTAGAATCATAGAGTTGGAAGGGGCCATACAGGCCATCTAGTCCAACCCCTTGCTCAACGCAGGATCAGCCCTAAGCATCCTAAAGCATCCAAGAAAAGTGTGTATCCAACCTTTGCTTGAAGACTGCCAGTGAGGGGGAGCTCACCACCTCCTTAGGCAGCCTATTTCACTGCTGAACTACTCTGACTGTGAAAAATCTTTTCCTGATATCTAGCCTATATCGTTGTACTTGAAGTTTAAACCCATTACTGCGTGTCCTCTCCTCTGCAGCCAACAGAAACAGCATCCTGCCCTCCTCCAAGTGACAACCTTTCAAATACTTAAAGAGGGCTATCATGTCCCCTCTCAACCTCCTTTTCTCCAGGCTGAACATTCCCAAGTCCTTCAACCTATCTTCATAGTGTTTGGTCCCTTGGCCCCAGATCATCTTCGTCGCTCTCCTCTGTACCCTTTCAATTATATCTATGTCCTTCTTGAAGTGAGGCCTCCAGAACTGCACACAGTACTCCAGGTGTGGTCTGACCAGTGCCGTATACAATGGGAATATGATATCTTGTGATTTTGATGTGATGCCCCTGTTGATACAGCCCAAAATGGCATTCGCCTTTTTTACCGCTGCATCACACTGCCTGCTCATGTTTAGTTTACAATCCACAAGTACCCCAACGTCTCGTTCACACACAGTGTTACCTAGAAGCGTATCCCCCATCCAGTAGGCATGCTTTGCATTTTTTTGACCCAGATTCCGAACTTTACACTTATCTTTATTAAATTGCATCTTGTTCTCATTTCCCCATTTTTCCATTGTGTTCAGATCTCGTTGAACTCCTTGGATCACGAAATTGCCCTCCAGGTGTTTGCAGATCACTCCCTTTAATATCTGCTCCATTATCTTCCCCACAACAGAGGTCAGACTCACTGGTCTGTAGTTTCCCGGGTCATCCTTCCTCCCTTTTTTGAAGATCGGAATAACGTTTGCTCTCTTCCAGTCCTCCGGGACATCTCCAGTCCTTAAAGAGGTCCCGAAGATGATGGACAAGGGCTGTGCAAGTTCTCTGGAAAGTTCTTTGAGCACTCTCGGGTGTATTTCATCCGGACCAGGGGATTTGAACTCATCCAGTGCAGCTAAATGCCTCTCGACAACCTCTCTATCCATGTTAACCTGCCACCCAGACACTGTCCTTTGGCTACGGCCATCTCTAGATGTGCCTAAACACTTTGACCTGTGGGAAAAAACAGATGTAAAATAGGCACTAAGCCTTTCTGCTTTCTCTGCATCTTCTGTTAGAGATTGTCCATCCGCACCCAACAGTGGGCCTATTGCCTCCTTTACTTTACGTTTGCTCCTCACATAACTGAAAAATCTTTTCTTGTTACAATGGGCTTCCCTGGCCAATTTAAGCTCACTCTCAGCTTTGGCCTTTCTGATGATTGATCTACAGTGCCTAGTAACCTGTAGGCACTGGTTAGTATCTGCCTAGTAACCTGTAGACACCTCATCTTCTCCAAGCGACGAGGCTGTCCGAACGCTCAGCTCCGTGTCAGGGGAGGGAAAGGGTGTGTCAGGTCTTCTCCGGTCCCTCCACCCTCGCAGGCAAGAGGGGCCAAGAGCCCCCCACCGGGTGCCCAGGGGACAGCGCAGAGGAGATTCTCTCCAGACCTCCGATGCCCTCAGAGTCACGATGCGGAGACGGAGGGACCTGCCCTCATCCCAGAGAGACTCCCTCAAGTGTTCTTTCCTATCAGGGCGGGTGGTTAGGTGGGACTGCAGACACAGGGTGCCGCCAGGCCAGTGACTCCCCTTCTCTTCCCTCCCTTCTAGCCTCCAGCGCTTAAGGGCCCTCTTCAAACGGGCCAAAGTCGCCCCCCGGGCCGGAGGAGAGGTGCAGCCTGCAGGTGAGGAGTGGAACGGAGGGCAGGGAGGGGGGCGGAAGGGGCAGAGCTGTTGAGGACAGTGACACCCCCGGGGCTCAGGCCCCCCGTGGCTCCCAGCACAAGGAGTGCTTTTGGAAACAGGCCGACAGGGCTTGGAAATCTCGTGGCACCTTCAAGAACGACCCCATTGATTAGGGTACGTTGTCGGTGTGTCATGGCCCCTTTCGCCAGTCGGATCTGTGATGACAGACGACAACGGGGCATTGGTGGAGGGCTCCTGTGGGGAGGAGAAAAGGGTAGCCCTAATGGACCCCATTCTTTCGAAGAAGGGGGGAAAGGGACACGAGGTGGAGAAGGTGTGTGGGGGGGGAGTCTCCTCCTAGAGTGACAGAATTTGCCGATTTTCCCACTGGAGTCGGAGGGAGGCCCGGAGACGAAACGGCTCCCCTGATGGTTTCTGTGAAGGTGCCCGACAGCAGTGCCCACGGTAGGGGCCCTGAAGAATTGTGCCTGAAGGCCAAATCGGGCTCCCCCCACACAGGAGGTCTCCACAGTCCGGGCTGAGCTGTGTGGCCCTCAGAGCCCCTTGGGGGTGCTGGGGGGACACCGAGGGGGGCTGCCACGGACTACAGGCAGAGAAGTCGATGGGGGGAGGCTCTCTCTCCTGCTGTGGATGGAGCCCCACCCTCAAACCGGGGAGCCACTGGACCTGTTGCTGAAGCGATGATCCAGAGGACCCCTGAGGGGCGAGAGGGAAGGAAGCCCCCCCCCCAGGGCAGGATTGGACCCAGCCCAGAACGTGTTCCCTCTGCCGACCTCTGGGTGGGGATCAGCCCGCAGGGGCCCGGATGCGGACTCTTCGCCCCTGGGAGCCAGCTGGGAAGGGCTCTGAGGGAAGCCCCCATGGAAGGCGCAAGGAAAGCGGGATCTCTCCGCGTCTTAACCGGGCCCTTCCTCCCCAGCTGCCGCTGCCTGCAGGAGGCGCCCCAAGAGGGGATCGGCGGAATGCATCGCCCACTTCCTGGCCGTCAAGGATACGGTAAGCCCCAGGAGGCACCAGGAGAAGCGCAGTGTCCGTTCCCTTGCGAGGCTCTTCCCCTTCCGTTCCCCTTCCTCTCGGATTTCGCTGGCTCCAGTAGCAGAGGGATGGCAGTCTCAGGAGCAAGGGGGGCCCGGCACACGGATCCCGCACTGACTTGCAGCCGCCCCCGAGAGGGGTGCTTGCAGAAAAGGGACCGGGGTCCCCATCCTCCCAGGCCCCACAGCTGTCCCACGAGCACCTCTTGGAGGGACAGGACCCTCTACCCTGCCTCCTCCTGCAAAGGAGGCCGTCTCCTCGGGGTCCAGCCATGTGCCCTGAGGGCCAGGGCAGCCATGGAGACTTTCAGGAGAAGCAGCGGCTCGTGTCCCACCAGATGGACTGCCCCTGACTGGGGATGCTGCTTCTCTCCTTGGCCCTCCATGGCCAGGCTCACAGCCTGCCTCTCGCCACTTGCAGGGCCCCAGACAGGACCGGGCATTCTTACAGGCGGTCCGGGGGTTCTGCCACGGCCGGGAGCGTTCTCTGCCTTCTTGCAAGCAAAGAATTGCAGAGAAAATACGAGTGAGTGAGACTCAGGACTGGGGGGGGGGGAGGAAAGGGAGTGGGGGGCAGGAGCAGACCTGCCCCAGCCCAAGGAGCTCTGATGTTTCCTTATTGAAACCTTTGTCTCCCCAAGGACATCATGCACAAGTCATTCCTTGCCCTAGAGGCGATAATGGTTGGATGTATGGAGGCTGTGGCAGAGCTGAGGTACGTTTCTTCCTGAGGGGACCTTGGTGCCAGGCCCTCGGAGGGGAGGGGAGGGAGGGGAGGGAGGGAGGGAGACCGTTCTGGGGCTGCAGGATGGTCAACAGAGCCAGCCCAAGGGAGAGACGGCAGGAGCAGGAGGCGGCGGGAGGCCATGGCTGCTTCCTGCCCGGCCTCAGGGCGATGCGGGCAGAGTGCCTGAGGGCAGCACCTGTTCTCCAGCTGGGAGCAGTGCCTCCCTCCCCGAGGCTCTCCCTGACTCTCAGGCGCTGCACTGCCCTCCTCTCCTCCACCCTCACCCTCACACTGCTCGGGGGGAAGTGGGGAGCCTCAGACGAAGCCCCGGCAGGGCTGGGGGATGGCCCTCCCTTCCAGCACGGAGTCTAATCCCGGCCCTTCTGTTCTGCCAGCAAGTTCCATCCGCCCCTGAGGACAGATCTCCGGCAGTCGATAGTAGCCTGGGCTCTGGGGATGGTCCTCGGAGGCCCCCCGATACAGGCAGACCCCGCAGGCCAGGTACCTTGAGCGACACCTGGTTTCTCAAGGGGGTGGCAGACACACCTGGCGGTCCCGTCTTCTCTGGAGGACGAGGTCCAGCTGTGGGGAGAGCTGTGTCCCTCCTCCGGAAGAGGCGAAAGACGCAGGGTCCCTCTTTGGGTCCCGAATCCAGAGGCCTCCTCCTTCCCTGGAGGATGGAGTGGTGGTCTTCAAGGCCTCCTGGCCAGCACTTTGGGGAGGGGGGGTCAGCTTTTTCATGCCAGATCGCTCTTCCCATCAGGCCCTGCAGCAGAAGGCAGAGGAGGCCCTGCGCAGGATGCTGCGGGGCCTGATCCGGGAGGATCCCTCCGCAGGCCACCTGGACACCCTGCTGGACGTAAGTAGCTGGAGAAGGTGGGAGGGAGATGGGCAAAGGGGATCCCAAGGGAGCCCAGCGGGGAGAAAGGGTCACCTCTGGCGCAACACAATCCCCCCCACCCTCCTGCCGCATGGGGGGCCCTCCCACCTGGCTGCTCTAGAACCCCATTCCTGGAATTTGGCTTTCTGTGGCGGCGGCAGAGTGGCTCCCAAGAACTCCCAAGGAGCTGCCGTCCGTGAGCCGTGGGAGCACGTCAACTGGAAGGGTCACTGGGCACCCCGGCTCCAGGCTGGGAGACGACGGGCCCCTCAGGGGGCAGGTTGGGGGCAGGCAGCTCTCCCACAGGAACAGAGCCCTTTCCAGAGCCTGGGGCCCACCCCCTCTGGGGATCTTCCTGAAGAGCAGCACAGTCCTTGGTGGGCAGATCTGCAGGGGGAGGGTGTGCTGAGGACCAAGCCCTGGTCCGAGGGTGTGGGCTGAGGGCCTGCTTCCTTCCTTCCTCTTCCTTGGTTACTTCCTTCCACAGCAACTCTTATACTGGCTCCGGGTCAGCTGGCCTGCCCCCAGAGCCCGGGCAGCTGCTCTGTTGAGGGACGTCCTCCTGGATGCCTGCAAAATGCCTGGCTTGAATGTAAGTCCTCCACCCCCAGCAGGATCTGGCCCATGGAGCCCAGCAAGAGAGGAGGGGCTGTCCCATCTCTGGGAGGGGGAAGATGAGGACTGGCCCTTGGGCCTCCAAAGTGCCCACCCTCCCTCCCTCCCTGCCTGACTCTTCCCCGAAGTTCCAGAGTGTCCACCCCTGGGACAATGTTCCTTCTCCTCTAAGGTCCCCCCAGGATCAGTGGGGAGGGTCAGGAGGGGGAAGACCCCAGTGGTTCAGGGCTCCGGGGCCGTCTCTGGATGGACAAGCGAGGCCTCTTCTTCTGCTTCCAATCTAGATCTTCAGCCAGGACACTTTCGGGCACGTGGTGGCGAAGCTGTCCGTCTCCCTGGCCGACCCGGAAGCGGAAGTCCGGGAGAAGGCCAGGGAGGTCTTTGGACAGCTGATGCAATTGCAGCAGAAGAAGCGGGGTGAGTTACGGTCCCTTTTCCGGGATAGGGCACCCCCTCCCTTCAGAGCAACGGGGTTCCTTCTGTGCAGATAAGCCTTCCCCACCACAGCCTCCAAACCTCTGTTCCGATTCCGCTGCCTTTCCTGGTGCTCTTTCCTCTTGACCCCAGCCCTCCTCCAATGCCAGAGGGGGAGACCAGCGAGGCCCAGGGGGAGGGGGAAGAGACACCCCCAGGCCAGGAGGAAGCACAGCTGTTCTGTGCAGGGCCTGTCCACTAGAGCTCTTCCCGATTTCTGCCTTTCAGGCCGGAGCCAGTTCACCTGGGAGGAGGACCCAGAACGGCCCTGGAGGGAGAGCTACGCCCACCTCATCACGGCAGCTGAGGTACGGAGGCCCGTCTGTGGTGCTGGCCAGGCATTCTTGGAAAGGCCTCACCTCTTGGGCCAGGGTCAAGGGGGGCTTTGTTTGTTCCCCGGGAGGGAGGGACACAGGAGATCCCCCTTGGGCGATACTTCTGGCCGTGGGGTGCAGAGAGACTGGGAGTCCTCCTTTCCCTTCGGCATGCTACAGCTCTGGAGCATGCCCTGATTCATTGTGGGAATCCCATTTCCTCGCAGGGGAGTTGGAGAGGGGCGAGGGAGTGAGGGAGCGCAGGAGCCAACCCCTCTGGGGAAGAGGAACCAGGGCTTCCGTTGGGAGAGGACTGACAGGGTCTCTTCCTGGTTTCAGGTGTTCGGAGGTCACCTCAGCGCGAGGCAGAGGCTCTCTCTCCAGGAGGCCGCTCTGGAGGACGCCCTGAGCCTGGACGGGCGGTGGGTGAGGGAGGGAGGCCTCTTGGTCCTCCTCTCCCTCCTGGGCCAGGCCAGGGCCCTGCTGGAGGAGGAGGAGGTGCGTAGAGGGGGAGATCACACGTAGAGGGGGGAGGCAAACGTCCCACCCTCTTGCCTGGGCTGTGAAGAGGGCAGGAATCACGGGGGGCATTTCTCCATCTCCCCAGATCGAAGACCTCCGGAGCAACCTCTCTGCCCTGCTCTATAATATGTGGCGGGGCAGAGAGGTCCCCCCCGAAATTGCGGCACTCCTGCCAAGTTCAGGTAATGTTCCTCTCCGGGGAATCAGGGGTGGGGAAGGAGCCGTGGCTTTGGGACTGCGTGAGGGGCCAGGGCTCTGGCTGCTCCACACCAAGGCCCCTCATTGGCCTCCGGGCAATGAAGGCTCCTCGGAGGAAATCCCTGGCTGCTTTTCCCCAGCTCAGAAGCAAGTCTGCCATCTCTTGCCTATTTTATGGACCAATGCAAGAGAGCTGACCCTGGGCCTGCCAGCTTTTCTTTTCTCCCCTACAGATGAGTAAAAGAACCCTGCAGGAGTGCCCTTCCTCCTCCTCCTCGTCCTCCTCCTCCTCGTCCTCCTCCCACCACCCGTTCCCATGCTGGGACTCGAGAGAGCACGGGTTACATGCCAGGTCAGTGTCATGTGCCCCCCCAGCAGACCCCCAGAGACTTTTTAGATAATCCCGTACCTCCACATGATATCCAAGATTCAGACCTCCCTCCAATGGGAGCAACCACAAGGACCTTCAGGGATTTGTCTGGATTCCAAAATGTTTCCCTGCTTTCCTTCTCTCCCATACAGATGAAAGAAGACCCTGCAGGAGTGCCCTTCGGTCATGGCCAGTCTTGCCAGAAACCCAGCCAAGTGCCCTGCACTTTCCATGCTACAAGAAGACACCCATATTTATTTATTTTTGAATTCCATTTATTTATATTTGCATCTCTATACCCCTGCTTACCGTAGTCTCGTGGTGGATTATGCCTTGCTTTCCTCTGGTCCTCGGTATGGACGAGGCCTGTGTGGTTCAACAGGGACAACCCAAGATGGTCCTGAATCAATGCCGATGGGGGTACTTTTTGGTCCAGCCTTGCCGAACGGACAACGCTCTGTATTCGAATGATCCAAAACAGGGAGGCCACATCCACATTCAGTGATTTGGCTTCAAATCGGCCATTTAAATGCAGCCATCCTGCTTTCTTGTACCGCGACTGATAAGGCCGGAGGGCAAAGAACGGACAGAATGACTGAGAAGCCAGAAAAGGATAAAGCACCGCAGTCAGAAACAGTGTTTCTCAGTGATGTGGACAACCCAGAGGAAGACACAATTGCAGAACCTCAGGAACCAGAAGGAGTTGCAGAGGGGGGTAGAGCCTCGCAACTAGAAACAGTGTTCCTCAGAGCTGTGGGCAACACAAAGCGAGCTTCCTCGCAACCAGAAACAATGTTTCTCAGTGTTGAGGACAACACAGAACAAGACACAACTGCAGATCCTCAGGAACCAGAAGGGGCTCCCGGGCCAAGTGTCAGACAATCGCCCAGAGCAAGCAAAGGAGTCCCACCACACGGATTTTCTCATGTGGTCAAGGCGGCAGCAGCAGCACCTGAGCCTTTCACATGGAGAGAGATAGAAAGGATGCCTGCCAACGAAGCAGCAAAGTGGAGAAAGCTGCAGAAGAAGAGACTGAATCTCTGATCAAGAACCAAACCTGGACACTCACAGATCTGCCTCCAGGGAAGAGGACTGTGGGAGGCAAGTGGATCTTGGTGCCGAAGGGGAAGGACAAAGGCACAGAGCCCCATTGCTTGCCAAAGGATACTCCCAGAAGGACGGAGAAGACAATGATGAAACCTTCGCACCAGTGGTGGACACACTTCAACTAGAATGCTCTTGGGCAGGGGTAGTCAAACTGCGGCCCTCCAGATTTCCATGGACTACAATTCCCATGAGCCCCTGCCCATGAATGCTGGCAGGGGCTCATGGGAATCATAGTTCATGGACATCTGGTGGGCCACAGCTTGACTACCCCTGCTCTTGGGCATAGTGGCAGCAAGAAAGATGCACGTGGAGAGAAAGACAGCATTTCCTCATGAATGCTGCCCATGAATGCTGGCAGGGGCTCATGGGAATTGTAGTTCATGGACATCTGGAGGGCCACAGTTTGACTCCCTCTGCTCTGGGGCATAGCAGCAGCAAGAAAGATGCACGTGGAGCCTCTGGATGGAAAGACAGCATTTCCTCGTGGAGGAATGAAGGAAGAAGTCTACCTGGAACAACCACCTGGATTTGAAAGGCACAGAGACAGGTTAGTCCTTCTGGCTCCCCGTGGCCGTCAATCTAACAGCTGGGACACCTTTGACCTCCATCCACAAGCCACAATCGGGGGAGGGGGGGTGTTCCCTTTTTTTTTGTTTTAACCCCGAAAAACCTGTAGCAACAAATCATCGATAAATCATTGGGGCATTTGGACAGGGTTTCCAATGTTTCCTATGAAAAAATGTTTTATGAGGGAAGCCTGTATCCCGCCCACAGTACACGCCCACAGATTATCTGCCTATGTGTACCTAGGCAAACACGTGGTCGGCCTCACCCTTTGTTCTCCGAGCCTCGTAGCCACCGCACAGCTAAACGTAGCAAAGGAGAGGATTATTGTTGTGTTGCTGGCTCAGATGCTAGCAATAGCCCAGCGGGTCCGTGCCGCCGTGTCACGGATGAGGTCTACTTTTCGGGATTACAGACTACGTGTAGACAGAAGGAGGGCCATCACTAGAAGCAAATTTCTTAGGGCACGTGTGGTGGCTGGGAAACGCTGGCAAGCTCTATCAGAGGTCTGGTTCCCCAGACAGTTCTGGGTGGACGAAAGATCCACTGACTGGTGGGAAGATTTTGTGATGTCTCGCTGGGATGATGACCACTGGATTGCAAACTTCAGAATGTCAAGGGGAACTTTTTTTGAAATTATGGAAGCTCTCCATGGCCGCATGGAGAGGCAAGTAACTGGCATGCGGTGCCCTATTCCTGTGGGGAAAAGGGTGGCAGCCGCCTTGTGGTACTTGTCCACCCCATAGTACTTCCGGACAGTTGCCCAGCAATTCGGATTAGGAGTCTCCACGGTCAGCGAGATCCTGCTGGAGTTCTGCTTCGCCATGGAGGCAGAATTGTACAGCAAAGTGGTGTGCCTCGGAGACCGGCTTGGAGCGGTGGGTGCCCTTATATCCCCTTTGCCCTTTAATTTTTTTTATTTTTGACAGGTGAGCAACGAATACTCGATGCGCCCCACGTTAACTTTAATCCCTGGTGTCTATTCTTTTCTTTTTCTTTCCTCAGACGGGTTTGCCGGGCTGGCGTTCCCACCTTGTTTCGCCGCGGTTGATGGTACCCACATGCCGATCTGAGCACCTGAGGGAAGCATAAAGGAGTACGGGAACAGGAAGGACTTTTGTCCTGTTCTCCTTCAAGGAACCGTGGACTTCTCCGGACGGTTTATAGATGCCGAGGTGGGGTGGAGTGGGAGGAGGCATGATGCCCTTGTGTTCCGTGAATCGAACCTCAGGGCAACCATGGACCAAGGGGTCTTTGTCCCCGGCAATCCCACCGCCACCATTGAGGGAGTGCGTGTTCCGGCTTTGGTGCTCGGAGATGGAGCCTACCCCACACAACGCTGGCTCATGACTCCCTATAAGCGGCCAAGGACAAATGTGCAGAGCTACTACAACCTCAGGCACTCCCGCGCAAGGAATGTTGTGGAGCATGCCTTTGGCCCTCTGAAGGCTCTGTTCCATCGCTTGATGTCACGACTCCATGTGCATAGAGACAATGTGACACCATTGATCATCGCATGTGTCATCTTGAACAACATCTGCGAGGACAAGGGACATCACATCCCCTTCCCAGTGGCTGAATCAGACCCTGTAGTCCTTGAGGATGCAGCAGCCATCCCTCAAGCCAGAAAAAAAGGATCTATTCGGAGGGCTGCAAGGTTCGGGACGCTATAGCCAGTTACCTTTTCAGAAATAGGAGATGGTTTTGATTGTGACCTTTTGCCTATGTGTGCTATGTGAAATAAAGTTTAATGTTCTTTGTTCAACCTTGTCTTCAGCCACTATATTTGTGTTGTTTGACTAAGTAGCCGATTCTCTGGTCCGAAAGCACTTGAACAGACCTCACTGCCTCACTGTAGTAACACCCCTGTGAGATTGACAAACACAAGACAGAAGCACTCTACAGGCAAGGGTTGGGGAGGCGGCTAGCCAGGAAGTGTTGGCGACACCTACTCCAGTGGAGGACATAGGCACTGATTTTATTGGATGTTCCATGGAATAATTCCACTGGTGGACAGCATTGCTACATTTAAAGTTTTGGAGGCTGACTTGACTGTGGTGGCTATGAGAATCCTCTTCCCCCAAATGCTTCTATCTACTTTGGGACA